>NW_005354021.1:394915-411871 GCF_000412655.1 Myotis brandtii
GGCCAACCCGCCCTCAGAAGCCGAGGCGACCCCGGGACGCGCACCCGCTCACCTGACGCTCTACCGGCTGCACCGCGATCTGCATCCCCAGCGAGCTTACAGCCCAACAACACCGCGAGATCAGCTGATTCACGGGGGGCGGGGCCTCCGGCAGCCGCGGGCCAGTAGGCGACAAGCGAGAATGAAGTAGGCGGGATCAGATGCCGACGGTGGCTGGTAGGGATCAAAATTACCCAAGAGGCATTGGACACTGCGGGCAAAAACCTCCGAAGGACGGCCCCTCCCTTGTCATGGGGCGGGGCCACCGGTTCTGAGGCCGATGACGTAACTTGGAGCCGCAGGGGGCCCAACCACCCCGTTGCTGCTGCTGGTGGCAGAGAGGTTGGTAGCTGCAGTCATTGTGTGACCGCCTCAGACGGCAAGAATCAGAAGGGTAAGTTTGCTGCTCTTTACAGCGAAAAGGCTAAAATATCTGCAAAGCGCTTCTATGGACTGGACCCCAAAGGTAGTCGCTTCCGCCCCCCGCAAATGACGTCATCGCCCGAGGCGCGGGCTAGCTCTGGCGTCCACGTTTTTCCTTGCTTAGCTGCAACCCCAAAGGGTGGAGGAGGGTGGGAGGGAATGGATTGGCCTCTCCTACGATTCCCACAAGGTACCCCGCTATCCAATATGAGTAAAACCCGTTTGCCTACCGCAGCCACAGCCCCACTCGGACTCAGCTCGCGCCCAAGACCCCCACGAAGATTTTCGGGAGCCGCGCGCGCGGAGGCTCCCTCTGCCGGGAGGCTGCGTGCCTTGGCTGAGCCTGCAGCCTTGTATCCGGACCGCCGACGGCAGATGTGCAGTTAAGGTCTGGAGCTCCTGGCAGACATGGTCTATCACGTTCACTCACCCTCAACTCAGTTGTCGTCTTGGTCCTCCGCCCACCTGCAAACCCGTGAGCCTGCAGCAGTTGAACCAACCTTGCCCTCTCTGAACCAGTGCTGGACACCACGTAACCTGTGATCTGGCACCAGTGCAAACCAGTGTGTCCACCTTCAGTCGGTACTTCCATGCGACCGGGCGACCTTGCTAAGCCTGAAACAGTCTTTTCCAAATTGCTACTCAGATATTCTGCTATTCCCAGTCCCCTAACTTGTTACTGAATTCTACCCACCCCATCCCTTTGGTAAGAATGAAAAACTTTGCCTCCTGCATTTCTGAAGAAAATGAGGCCACTGCGAAGGAATTTCCTTAACGCCCACCAGCCACTATGACAAAACCTACCTGCAGCCCTTCCTTTCCTTCTCAGAGGAGGTGTTCTGTCCTCTCAAGGTTAATCCGGCCGCTTGAACCCCGAATCCCTTCCAATCCCTTTAGAGACTTTTCTCTTTTGTGTATTTTCAGTCTCCGCCTCTCTCTTACTCGTATTCTTCAGTATATGAGCCTGTTCCTGCCTATCCCATCTTTTAATTTCTTTTTTCTCTGTCCTCATTTCTTTAGCAACCTCCTTTTCTTTCCCAGTCTTTCCTATCCCTTTCTATAGTCTCTACTTTTTTAGGTCTTCTGACACCAGTAGTCACCTCTTACTTTTGGAATCTAATGATTCAGTTTAAGAATGAAAACATTTTATGCAGCCGTTTAAGTGAAAGAATGAATCTATCTGTATTGCTATGGAATGATCTGGAAGTTAGATTAAGAGAAAAAATACTAGATACTGAGTCGCGTGTATTGTATTCCACTAATTGTGTATGTGTGTCAGAGAGAGAGAGAGAGAGAGAGAGAGAGAGAGAGAGGTGTCCTCTGAAAGGACACATTAAAATGTGACTAGCCCTGGCTGGGCAGCTCAATTGGTTAGAGCGTGGTCTTGAGACACCAAGGTTTGACCCCTGGTCAGGGCACATATAAGAGGCAACCAATGAATGCGTACATAAATAAATGGAATAACAAATTGATGTTTCTGCCCTAGCCAGTTTGGTTCAGTGGATAAAGCATCGGCCTGCAGACTGAAGGGTCCCAGGTTTGATTCTGGTCAAGGGCACATACCCAGGTTGCGGGCTCGATCCCCAGTAGGGGACGTGCAGGAGGCAGCTGATCAGTGATTATCTCTCATTATTGATGTTTCTATCTCTCTCTCCCTCCTTCTTCTTCTCTGAAGTCAATGAAAAATATATTTTAAAGCTCCAGTCCAGCCCTCCGAAGATGCTGTGTGCCGGCGGGAGGTTTGGAGCCTCCGGAACTGTGTGCGCGGGTGGAACTTCAGGAACCTGGGGGCTGTAGGATGCAGGGTCCTGAGCGCTGAGGCCTTTAAGAAGATCCTGAAACTTCCTGCCTCAGTTTCCCCATCTGTAGAATGAAATAATAGTGCCTGTGGCATAAGGATGTTGTGAGGAATAAATGATTGACTCCAAAGTCCAACAGTACCTGGTACAGAAAAAGCATTCAGAATATAGCCATTGTAAGGTTTAAAAGCATTGAATCAACTTGTATTCCAAAATTGGACCAACACAAAGACTTGATGTTGTGGAATCAGGAGCAAACAAGCAATGTCGTCTAATGAACAAGAAAGAGTCTTGTGTTATAATGGTGAAGTCCTTGTTTTTCAATTGTCTAAAGGAAATTTTGCACATAAAGGGCCTGCAGAAATACCCATATTACATGTCAGAAGAATGGTATTTGACAGAGAAACAAGTGTATTTGTTCAGAAGTCCACTGGATCCTTTAGCATAAAGGAAGAAAACTCTGATTTAAAAATCTTGTGTTGCAACTGTGTGTCAGATTTCAGAACTGGAATGAACCTCCCTTATATTATGATACAATGCAATGAAAAGAATAATGTTTTCAAATATTTTCTACTATTTCTTCACAGTACCAATAAATTTGAAAAACGTTTGAGTTTTAGACTAGCCCATGAGTTGAAGGATGGCCTACGGGTCTTTAACGGGCCTTTAATTATATGGAAACATGTTAAAACATTCTTCTATCTCTCTCCCCAGACTAGCGAAGTTATTACTGTGTCCATTAACTTTTCCTCTATTGAGTGGGCAGGAGAGATTGAAAATCTAGGTATGGTTTTATTAGGACAAAAGAAATGTTATTTATCTGAGGAGGAAAGCACCTCAGAGCCTTCAAAATCAGATTATGCAATTTGGAACACCAGATTTTGTGTATGCTTTCTTGAAAGTGAAGAAGTAATAAGCGATACATATATTATCCCTCCTGCTTATAGCAGTGTGATAACTTGTGTGCATGTCTGTGCAACTGAGTTTGTCAACAACAAGCTAAGAATGTCTTTGATTGCCCTTACTCGGAGGAATCAGCTGATTTCATTCCAGAATGGGACTCCTAAAAGTGTGTGCCAGCTTCCATTTGAAGATCCTTGTGCAATACAACTTATGGATTCAGGTGAAGACCGCCTTCTCATTGTGTCCTTTAGGTCCAGTGCTTGTGGTGTTTGGGAAAAGAACTTTCAGGTTGCTGCTAAGTGGGAGCAAATTAGCTCAGTACTCATAGATGACTTTATTGGAACGGGAACAGAACAAGTACTGCTACTTTTAAAGGACTCCTCAAATTCAGATTGCCTGAGTTCATTTAAAATAACAGATCTTGACAACATAAACTATTCAAGTCAAACATTGGATTGCAATAAAGATGACGTATTTAAAGACAAAGAAGATAATCGTTATTTGGTGATTCCAGCTCTGGAAAGAAGAGTGAAAGTTGGCTTGGCTTCTATTCAGGAAGTTCAGCAGCATCTTTTGCTTAAGGAAAAGGTTATCTTAAAAACTTACAAAGCTTTAATGAACTTGCTTCAAGGAAAAGAATGTAGTACATCAATTGCAGAGGAGGAATGTCTTGTAACTCTTTGTGGTGAAGAAGAAAATCCTGTTCATACTTGTGATACGAACTTATCAGGCAATTCTCAAGTTTCAAAACAGCTAGTAGAGAAGACATGGTATCGTGTAATAGATGATAGTTTGGTTGTTGGAGTGAAAACCACATCTTCTTTGAAGCTGCCTCTGAACCAGGTGACTTTATCGTTGTTAATGGATGAACCCCATAGCTCCAGCTTTCGGCTTATTAAGTGTCAAAACAGGGTGATCAAGTTGAGTAGGGACTCTTTTTCAGCACCCTGCTCAGTGCCATATGAAAAAGGACCAGAGGCAAAAAGAACCAAATTGACTGTTGATTGTGAGGAAGAGGAAGAAGAGAGCTTTGTTTGTGGACAATATTCTGAGAAAGAGTGTGTTCAGATAGTTACTGCCGTAACATCTCTTTCGCCACTTTTAGCATTCAGTCAGGTATGTTGCATTGTGCTGCTGCAAATTAGGGAGAGAGAAAATGGTAACTCTTCTGCACATCGTTTTTTTCCATGTGGCAGACTTTTTCTAAGTCTAGAAGATTTTTCAAGTGGGAAATACTTAGTGACCTTTCCAAAGAAACCTATAGAACAAATGGAAGATCTCTTTGCACTTCTTGCAACATTGCAAAAAACTTGCTTCCAAATTACATCAGCCAGATATGCCCTGACTTCAATGAGGACGTGGCTCTTGGAACACATGAAATGTGAAGTAATCAAAAAATTTCCAGAAATTTGCTTTTGCAAAGGGTCAGAAAATTTATATGGGACACTCTTCCACTGGCAACAAAGGACACCGTTTGAAGGGATTTTAATAATCTATTCCAGGAATCAATCAGTTTTGTTTCAGTGCCTTCATAATCTCACCAGAGTTCTCCCTATAAACTGTTTCTTGAAAAATCTAAAATCAGGAAGTGAGGATTTCCTAAGTGATCATTTGGCATTAACTTTGGAGAAGGAATTGCTTATCCTTGGTTCTCTTTCTTCTGCCTTAGTTAAGGTTGAAAACAACTTGGTGCAGGGCTATGAAGCAAGCAAAGAAAGTAGTAGTGGTGTTCCGACTGTTTTATCAGACAGCAAAGAAAACATCCAGCCCTACAGAGAAGAACTTCAGAGAGAAAAGCAAACGTTGGGGATGGACCTAAAAGTGAGTGGTGCCCTTTATAGAGAACTGACTCTGCAATTAGCTGAGGTTCAGCTGAAATCAGACCTCACTGCACAGACATTGAGTGGTCAGTAATAATAATCTCAATTTGGTTATATTTTAAAATATTTTCCCTGCCAGAATAGTTTGGTTTCACTTGGTTTTATTTCACATTATATGCCTCCTTTGTAAAAATTAAAAGTGAGGCTTTTTGTAGAATCAGGTTTTGATGATGCACAAAATATCAAGCCTTAGAGCAGCACTTCTTGAACTGGGGCCATTTTGCCTCCCTCCAACTTTCCCCTCCCTTTCCTCACCTTCCCTGCCCAGGAGCATTTAGCTTGTTTGGAGACTACTTCTTTTAAATTGTCAAAAGGAGTGGACAGTGGGGAGGCTGACGCAGGGGTGCTATTCACATCTGGTAGGTAGGAGCCAGGGATGCTGCTAAATATCCCAGTGTGCACAGATGAACCCCCCTAGAAAGAATGATTCTTGCCCGGCTGGTGTGGCTCAGTGGTTGAGCGTCGACCTATGAACCAGGAGGTCGGGGTTCAATTCCCGATCAGGGCACATGCCCAGGTTGTGGGCTCGATCCCCAATGTGGGGCATGCAGAAGGCAGCCAATCCATGATTCTCTCTCATCATTGATGTTTCTATCTCTCGCTCCCTCTTCCTTCCTCTCTGAAATTAGTAGTAAAAATATTAAAAAAAAAAAGAATTATCCATCCCGTAATTCAGAGGTTGAGAAATCCTGCTTTAGAGTTATCACTTGAGAGAATGCAGAAGTGCTTTAACAGTATTTTGCTCTAAATATTTTTTAAAAACTTAAATAGTTCTTTTATTGTATTCTGCTTAATAAAATCTAGCTTATGTGAATTAAAAAAAATTGATGTTCCTGTTTCTTGCTCTAAAAAAATAAATAAATAAAAACTTTTAAAAAGTGACTAATGCCAAGGAGAATTGGGAACAAAAGTGGAAGGAAGACTCACTTTTTACTCTATGCAATATTGCACTGTTTGAACTTGTAACTTTACAAATAGAGTTTGAATATACTTTTTACTTATTTTTTGAAACATGAAAAAAGTGTGTAGTCTTATCTTCCTTTCCCTCTTATTCTTCTAGACTTCTGGGACACACTTCTGGGTTTTCCTCCTACTCTTTCAGATCTTTTCAGACTCTTTCACTTGTCCCTAAAATTCTCGGATTAAATAAACATTTATTCCATGCGTATACTGTGCTGGGCACTGTTCTAGGCCCGTGGTCGGCAAACGGCGGCTCGCGAGCCACATGCGGCTTTTTGGCCCCTTGAGTGTGGCTCTTCCACAAAATACCACGTGCGGGCGCACATACAGTGCGATTGAAGCTTCGTGGCCCATGCGCAGAAGTTGGTTTTCGGCCTGGGCGAGTCTATTTTGAAGAAGTACTGTTGATATTTGGCTCTGTTGACTAATGAGTTTGCCGACCACTGTTCTAGGCACTAGGGAGACATGATAATGAAAAGAAACAGGCAGGAGTTCCTGTTCTCACGGAGCTTGCACTCTGCTGGTGTGAAAGACAGTTGGTGCCATCGGTTCCTCCCTTCATGTATGCAAATGCCACTCTGCAAGTGATGGAATCTATTTCTTCTTCCCCTGATCATGGGCTAGACTTGTGATTTTTTTTTTTAACTAATTGAATGTGGCAGAAATGAAGTTCTGGGACTTCTGAATTAATTCCTTAAATAAACTGGCAGCTTCCAGATCTCCCTCGGAGAAGCCAGCTGCCACCCTAAAGAAGCTTCAACAATACCACAGATTGTTAAGAGAAAGTGTAGAGATAAGCCACGTGGAAGCACATTCAGGTGCCAGAATGCGAGTGAAATCCTCAAGTTCCTTCCAGGTCAGCCCAGTTCCTGGCCAAGTGCAGCGGAATGATTGACACCAGCTAATGCCAGTGGTGCAGAGCAGCTTCGCCAAGACCTGCCTGAATTCCTGACTGACGCTGGTCCTAGTTCCAGTCTTCTGACTGATGATCCACTGGAGGGATTGAGGAGGGTTTCTCCCACTTTTTTGTTCTTAAAAGTCAGAAAATGAGGATCCTTCTGGACTCAACAGTCAAAAGCATCGAATGCCCTGGAACAATCCAGGAGTGAGTGTGTAAATGTGTGTGAATGTGTGTCTGTGTGGGTGGAGGGGGATGGGGTGCAGCCTATGGAAGGTAATGATAGCCTAATTTTGATAATATTGCAGTACAATATATTATTTGCAAAATGCTTCACATGTGTATTTTATCCTTAAAACAACTCCATGATGGGTATAATTATTCCTAAAATACACATGAAGAAACTGAAGCCCACTGACTTTTCCAGGGTAACCCAACTACTCTAAGTGGCAGAGGGACCCATGCCCAGGTCTCCAAATCCAGATCTCCAAACTCCAAATTCTCATTCCACCACACCCCCCTACACACACACACACACACACACACACTCACTCACACTTGAACTCCCACTGGATCAAGGTGGTGAATAGAGAATTCAGGACTAAGATAAAAAGTAGGGTTCAAAAAGGACATGATAGAGAATAACAGAAGTAACAGGCTCAGTGAAGGCTGGCATTAGAAACTAAGACTCGTGGAGGGCAGTGTACAGGGATGTGCTCGAAGTGGGGTCATAAAAACAAGACGTAAACACTGGCTCTAGGCCCCCATCCTGCATGTATGTGTATATGTGTGGGGTGGGGGTAGCTTCACACACGTATAAATGCTATTTACTTTAACAGCCATTTATTGGGAGTCTGAAAGGAGCATAGGATAAAGTTCATACTCTCAAAGAATGAAAACAGTGAAATTAGTCCTTAGAAAACACAGTTCAGACAATCAGTGATCCAGGAGCTCAGCCTTTCAGGAGATGAGGGTAGTGGTGGGGAGAACCAGAGAGGTAAGGAAAGGTTCAGAGCAAAGATGGAACCTGAGCTAGGCCTTGAAGGAGGGGTAGAGACCGCCAAGGGAAGAGCATGTCAGATGAGAAACAGTGAGTTGGACAGTGTGTTGGACAGTGAGGCTACTGGTGTGGCTGCCGTGACTTGTAGGTGGATGACTGGGGAATTGTGATGGGCGGGGCAGGGTAAAGTCAGGTTGTCAGAGCCAAGCGCAGGAATTTAGACTGATTCCATTGGGAGTGTGTGTGTGTGTGTGGTGGGGTGGTGGGGTGTCTTTGAGGATATTTAACCAGAAATGATCAAAAGGGTATTTTAAAAGTATACCGCAGAAAGATATTCTGGGCTTTTAAAGTAAAGTTGTAGTCTGTGTATCGCATTCTACCTAACCATTAAAATAGAGGCTGTGTGTATGTGTGTGTTACACTTTTTATTCTTACTGAATTAGATTACATCTCTTTCTATCCCAAATTAAACAGGGGAGTTTAAACAACTTAGACCTTTGTTTTCAAAAATGGATGCTGAGATTCCGAGTGGTTGAGATTTTAGAACAGGGGCACCCAACTCTCGTTGACATCTGGGAGCACTTTACTATGTGGCTGAACTTCATGCAAGGAGATAATGAACCAAATGAGGAGCAAAGACCTGCTGGTGGCATGTTGTAATTTTGGGGAATGATTTAAATAGAAATGCTTCTACTCATCTCATACCAACAGTAATTAGTGGATTGAATGACTAATCACCAGATGTAGGTAAGCAAATGGTGACTTATTTTTAGACTGGAAGCATGAAGCTATATGAGAGTTGTTGAGGCACATGTTCATAAATCCTGCATTATGACTTATAAGTAACCACTGGAGCAAGCATATTTTAATAAAATGTAAATGTCTACATATTCTTCTGTATCTGAGTTACTTTTATGTAATACTAGAGGCCCAGTTCATGAAATCGTGCGTGGGTAGGATCCCTAGGCCTAGCCTGCCCTCAGGGCCATCTTCCGCCGGTTCGCCAGTCCCCAGTCCCGCCCCGCCGACGACACCCACCCCGGTTCCCCGATTCCCCGTGGTTCCCTGTTCGCCACCGGTGATCAGAGCCTCCAGGATGGGGGGAGGGACCGAGAGGTGGTCAATGCACCTCATAGCGACTGGCCGATTGGTCGTTCTGGTCATTACGCCGTTATGGTCACTGGCCTTTTATTATATAGGAGATGCTTAATAATGTTACACTTCTCAAGCTGGGCATTACAGTCACTTTTTTTTGTGGTGTGCTAAAAATAAAAAGCAGTGGTTTGGGCCAAAGGGCCTCTTTTTTTGTGTGTACTACAGTATATAACATGTAAATTGTAAACATTTAAAGAAAGCATTTAGGCCCAACCTACAAAAAATAGCATCCCAAATATTTATTTGCAAGTGAGTTTGTAACTTAGAACATGTTTTCCTATAGAAACAGTGAAGTAAATACTGTATTTGTTCCTGGACTAATCTACAAATGTTATGTGATTTATGATGTTCATATAATGTGCATTTGCAATGAAAAAAAAAAGGAAGCAATACTTTTGCAATGCTTTATAATTTAAAAAGAGGAGAAGCCCTTGGTACTAAGTACTTTTTCATAGGTGCTGGTGCTTAAAGAAAAGCAGGTTTTAAGGGACAAGGATGAAGAGTTCGATGGAAGTTGTGGAGCTCTGGCATGCAGAGGGGAAGGGGTAGTTAGTGGGAAACAGCCGACCCAGCCACACTGGAGCCGGAGGCAACAAGAAAAAACATGTGCCCTATGCGTACGTGGATCAAAATAGCTTCTCATATTTGGAATCAATAGGAAAAAGTTAATAAAAGCCTAACAGTTTGGAAAAACATCTATAAGTAAAACCCCATGTTACCAATCTACTCACACACCACTGTTAACCCTCATGAACCCGCCTGCCCCGCCCAGGCAGGGCTGGAGGTGGGAAAGGAGGGAACCCCTGCAGCCACTGGGGGGAACCGACGGCTGATTGGAAACCCTTGACTGTTCCCTTTGCACAGACCATAAAACACACAGGAGTAGCTCGTTTTTATTTAAAATGTTGCTACTGTACTTTGTTCACCATCGATTTTTTTACATTAATTTTTAATTTAATTTTAAAATCTTGCATTAAGATTATTTTTATTTGACTTGATTCCGAGGTGTGTGTGTGTGTGTGTGTGTGTGTCCCCTCTGCCTTACCCCAATCCAGGCACTGGTGGGAAGCAGCGAGGAAGCCCCCTGGTTAAACTTTCCCCCCTCTTCTTTCTTCCCTTCCCTCCTTTCCCTCGCTCTCCCTCTTGCTCCTCCTCCCCTCCCCCCTTCCTATCTTTCAATTATTTTTTTAAATGGACTTTTCTTTCTCTGGGTCTCCAGCTCCCTCACTTTCCCTGGCTGCTACTGAAGGCCCTTCCAGGGCAGGGGGCTCCTGGGGGCCGGGGGCTGGGGCAGGCAAAGGAGTTCTGAGGGGAAGAGGCCTCATCGATTTGCACAGATTTTAAAATGCTTAATTTTTAAAAAGCTGGTTAAACCCTTTAAGTTTTAGAGACTTGGGGCCACGTCTGGTTTGTCCAGCCCTGGCGACTGCTAGGCTTCAGTATCTGATAAAGGCAGTTGCAGGAGTAAACGTCTGAAGTAACCGGGTGGGGGTTAAGAAAAAAGACTTTTGTAAAAGGACGCGTGTAACTTTGAGGGTTTGCCTGAGGTGGAATCACCTTGCCTGTGAGTGGCAAATCACACAGAAAACTGAAGTGATGGGTGGTGTAGTCAGTAGTTAGAGCATCGGCCCCACATACTGAAGGGTCAAGGGTTCGATTTCTGGTCAAGGGCATGTTCCTGGGTTGCAGGTTCAATCCTACTTGCGGGAGGCAACTGATGGATATGTCTCTCTCACATCAATGTTTCTCTCCTCCCCTCCCCACCCTCACTCCCTTCCACTCTCTCTAGAGATAGATAGAAAGAGTATCCTCAGGTGAGGATTAACAACAACTGAGGTGAATTGTGGTGGGAGGAGAGATTTGGGGTTTGGAGGAGTCTTCTCTTAAGGAAAAAGAAGGTTGAAGGGAAGAAAAGTGGATTTGTCCAGTTCTCCATCCTGGCCACCGAGTGGTGCTGTTGGCACAAGGCTGGCTGCTTTCTGGACTTGGGCTAGAAGGCGCCAGGCACCCTGGGATGGAGATGGGGAGAGGGAGCCACAGAGGGTCCTCCATACAGTTTGTGAGTATCAGAAATTTACAAGTCAGGTTTTTGTAAGTTTTGCTGATTTGTATTTATGTACCCACAATATATGGATATTTTAAAGCACAGTAACAAACAGTACTAAAACTCTACTGCGCCGAGTCCTGTGGAAATGTGCTACTCTTCAGCATGACAAAGGATGGGTTTCCACGCTGCCGCTTGGCTAGACAGAGCTAGAAACTTCAGGGCAATGTTAAAGAGAGTTCTGGGAGCATTTGATATAGTTCATAGAAATGTGCAATGACAACTTGTACACAGGGGTCATTATTCTTTAGTCAGCAGCCCGATCACTTCTACAGTGAACTGACTGTCCCGAGTGCACCTTGACTGGGGGGCTGGTAGGAGGAGAGGCATGGAGTGGGCATGCACCTCAGCTTCTGCTCTCAGGGGTGCGTGTTTCCTGTCGGAAAGAAAGCTCTCCCACAGGGTTTAGGATCCCATTCTGAGTACCAAGAAACAGAAAGCCTGTGTGCTGAGTTGGACCCACTGTGTGTCGGGGAAAAGGGTACTCATTGTGTGGTGAAGAGCATGGATCCTAAAATCAATACCAGTGCGTTTAAACTCTGACACTTGCTCTCTAAGAAGCTTTGGACACTCCCCAGTTTTCTCATCTACAATTGGGGTGGTCAATAGCTATGTCGCGGAATTTAAATGAGATGATGTATATGAAGTGCTGGCTTAGAACAGACCAAAGGAAATGGTAGCCATAGGAGGTGGAACTGCCTAGTAAAGGAAGGGAGGGCCAAGAACAGACGTGGAAACTCTCCGGTGTGACTTGTTGTCTCAAGAAGGAAGGCGAAGTAGGTTTAAAGTGTGGACTCTGCAGCTGCTCTGCCTTGGCTCAAATCCTGGTTTCACCACTTCTTTCTTGTGTGGCCCTGGGCAAGTTATTTAATACGTCTGACGGCGGAATTGTCGTGAGTAAATTACAAGTAAGCCATGTGTTTGCCTTATTATTAGTCGCTTTTTCCCCTACCGATAGCCAGGAGGCTTTGACTAAATAGGTAGCGAGTTGCCTCACCATGGGACCTGACTATATTTACAAATCTATTCTTTATTAAAAGAACATTAAATCACTCTTTTAAAAACCATGATGTTATGTTGGAAGTGGAAGATTAAATATAAAGTTGGCGTCCTCTATATCCGTGGGCCACCAATCCTCAGTTCAAGTCATTTCTGGAATTTTCCGTCAATGCCTTGACTCCAGAAATGAAGACAAGCAATCATACAAATGCAAAAAATAAAAAAACCACAACAGAAGACATCTGGGCTGCAGAAGCACAGTTTTATTTTATCCTGGAAATAGGGAGTCTCCCACTTTCCCTGCACCTACAGATTCCCGAAGATTCCTATATAGTTTTAGACAAAGGGTCCTTTTGAGGCACAGTGCTCAGTCTAATTGCGTTGTTTCACAAGCTAAACCGTGGTGTCACAGGAACACCTTGCAATTAAGATTTCTTTACCTGCCTGTGAAATGTCTCTTTTAACCTGTCATTACTTCCCAGTAGTTTCAGAGGGTGGACCTTACACATATGGAATCGCTCAGCACGCTGGAGCGTTACATCTGTAGCTCACAGTTTTGATCCACAACAGGTTTAACGACTCTTTCCAAGTGAAGGCCAGGATGTGGGGAGAGCCCGAAAGGGAGACGGAATCTAGTGTTACAGCCAGGAGCACGGAACTTCAGGCTAGAAAACTGGAACTGGGTCATTCGGCGTTTCTGAGCAGAAATTTCCAAGGGCTGTAGGCCTGTTCTTACATCAGTAAGAGCTTGTGAAATTGGGAAGCGTGGCCACCTTGCTCCACATATTTTTTCCTCCTTCACTTGTTAGTTTTGAACCCTCGTCTTTCCCGAAGGCAGTGGAACAAGAAGGTAGCACTGGAACTTATACCACCAACTTCCTCGTGAAAACGAAGTGCAAGCACACAAACAGCACACTGGCCTGCAGTAACAGTGGGATGGGAAGGACCACAGATGCACGTAGTTACAGAGACCCGGACACCACGTGCTTGCAGTTCTGCTTACAGTCAGCAGGTAGCACTGTCCGCCTGTAAACGTTTCGGGGGAAACAAGAGTTGAAAGTACTCCAGGAAGAAGAGAGACATGATTGAAGAATCATACTCTGTAGCTGTTATTTGGACTAAAGATGATGTCACGTGAGTTTTGATGAGTGAACAGAGTCACTTCACTATTACTGGTTCACCTTAAATAGAATAACTAATTTCCATCTAGTCCTAATGAGAAATGAGACCAAACAGAGATTTTTTTTTTTGCTTGTGAAATTGGGAAGCGTGGCCACCTTGCTCCACATATTTTTTCCTCCTTCACTTGTTAGTTTTGAACCCTCGTCTTTCCCGAAGGCAGTGGAACAAGAAGGTAGCACTGGAACTTATACCACCAACTTCCTCGTGAAAACGAAGTGCAAGCACACAAACAGCACACTGGCCCGCAGCAGCAGTGGGATGGGAAGGACCACAGATGCACGTAGTTACAGAGGAGACCCAGACACCACGTGCTTGCAGTTCCGCTTACAGTCAGCAGACAGCACTGTCCGCCTGTAAACGTTTCGGGGGAAACAAGAACCCGGACACCACGTGCTTGCAGTTCTGCTTACAGTCAGCAGGTAGCACTGTCCGCCTGTAAACGTTTCGGGGGAAACAAGAGTTGAAAGTACTCCAGGAAGAAGAGAGACATGATTGAAGAATCATACTCTGTAGCTGTTATTTGGACCAAAGATGATGTCACGTGAGTTTTGATGAGTGAACAGAGTCACTTCACTATTACTGGTTCACCTTAAATAGAATAACTAATTTCCATCTAGTCCTAATGAGAAATGAGACCAAACAGAGATTTTTTTTTTTGCCTTTTGTGCAAATTCAATGACCAGTGTCTCCTCGTTAAATGAAATTCGGAAAATTCAGTAGTCTTTACAGATATTTTTTACCATTTACTAGATTAGTAACCTTGGGAAGGTTACATCAGTTCTCGGAGACTCGGTACCCTCATGATTAAGTGGGGATAATAATGTTGCCTACTCACCGACATGGGCTGGAGGATCAGCAGGAGGCTGACGCAGAGCAAGCTGTTACTGTTGTTACTACTACTACTGTACTGAGATAGGCTGAGCCTCTCCTAAACAGATGGGAATGTTCTTCAGTTAGTTTTTTTTTTTTAAGCCTCTCCTGGATAAGTTTAAAGTTTCTCTTCAGAGCTCTGCTCCGCACCTGCTCCAGGAGATACCAGCCAATGGGGGGAGCCTGGAAAGCAAAGAGCTCCCTCTGCGCCTGCGTGAAGAGCCCCGCCTTATATAAGCCTGACCCCAGCAGCAGTTTGGGGGAGCCATGCTGTTGTTAGTCTAATGCTCCCCTGGTGCATCAGGCTCACTCCCTTTCTTCTTTCTCTCTACCTTTTGGATTTGTTTTGCCTCCTCTCCTGATTTCTACCTAGAGGGGGGGCAAGACTCCCTTTGGTGGTCAAACTACTATTGTACTTTTATCTAAAGACACACACACACACACACACACACACACACACATTAGAAGTAGGCAGAAATGAATATAAATAAATAATCAAAAGAGATAAATAAATAATCAAAATGTATGGATTTCATGTGAATGTGTTTTTAAGACTATTGTTTTTGCCCAGCCAGTGTGGCTCCAGTGGTTGAGTGTTGACCCAGGAACCAAGAGGTCTAGGTTCGATTCCTGGTCAGGTCACATGCCCAGGGTTTTGGACTCAGGCCCTGGTGGAGGCATGTGCAGGAGGCAGCAAATCAATGAACTTTCTCTCTATCTCTCTCCCTTCTCTCTCTAAAAATCAATAAAAACATATTTTTAAAAAATATTTTTTTTCTACTTTCTTATTTAGAAAATTCTTAAATACACAAAAGTGAACCTCCATTAAACTACCATCTAACTTAAACATTTATCAACATTTTTACTAATTTTTTTATTTTTATTCCCAACATTATTTTTCTGGAATATTTTAAAACAAGGAAATTATATCATTCTGCCTATAAATATTTAGTATGCATTTTTAACTGTAGGATTTTCTTAAAACATAATTACCATGCAAAATTAAAAATGATTCTTAAGATCATCTAATACCATATTTAATTTTTCATATTTGTCTCAGAAATGCCATTTTACAGGGCATGGTTACCAGGGGCTGGGGCATGGGGAAATATTGGTCAAAGATATGTATATATAAATTCAGATTTGCAGGATGAATAAATTCTGGAGATATTCAGCAGGGTGACTATAGTTAGCAATACTGTATTGCATACTTGAAATTTGCTAAAATAACTGCTCCTAATTGTTCTCGCAAACAAAAAATTAACTATGTGCAGGGACAGATATGTTAATTAGCTTGATTGTGGTAAACATTTTACAATGAACACATATGTCAGAACATAATCTTGCATACCTTAAATACTATATACAATTTTGTTTGTCCATGATGCCTCAATAAAGCTGGTTGGGGAGAGAGATGTTTTACAGTTGATTTGTTCTAATTAGGATTCAGACAAGGTCTACATATTGCATCTGCTGAAGCTCTTAAGATTTCTGAATTATCTTCTTTTTTTATGCCATTGATTTGTTAGATAAAGCAGGTTGTTCATCTTTGCTGACATCGCTGTTTGCTTCCTTGTAGTGTTATTTAACTTCTCTGTCCTCTGTATTTCTTGTAATTTGGTATGAGATCTAGACACTTGATTAGGTTCAGACTAAATTTTTTTTCTTTAGTCAAAACTACATCAGCCCTGGCGGGTGGCTCAGTTTGGAGCACCACCCTGTGCACCAAAAGGTGGTAGGTTCGATTCCCACCAGGGCACATATCTAGCCTATGGGTTTCATCCCCAGTCAGGGCACTTACAGGAGGCAACCAATCGATGTTTGTCTCTCACATCAATGCCCCCCCTTCTCTCTCCCCCCCTCTAAAATCAATAAAAACATATCCTGCCCAGCTGGTGTGACTCAGTGGTTGAGCACCAACCTATCAACCAGGAGGTCACAGTTTGATTCCAGGTCAGGGCACATGCCTGGGTTGCAGTTTCTATCCCCAGTGTGGGGTGTGCGAGAGACAGCCAATTAATGATTCTCTCTCATCATTGATGTTTCTACATCTCTTTCCTCCTCTTCTTCCTCTCTGAAATCAATAAAAATATACTTTTTTTTAAAAAGAAGTCACTTAATTGACTTTAGACAAAGCATGAATTATTTTTGAAAAATTTGAAGGATCTTTCACAATTTCTCAGTAGCCCATTTTAGTATCAAAACAGAGCATTTTACACCTTTAAAAAAATCAGGCTATGCTATTTCAGCAACTTGTGACTTAGGTGACTCACCCCCTGGGCTAATTCATATGCTAACCATTTAAAAATTAGAAAAGTTATGATCATTAGAGGGTGATCATGAAAAACTGTCTCAAACCTTGTCTGGGATATAACTTTTGTATGATAACATTGACAATCTCCTTTTTAGGAAGAAATCACCATTTCTGACAAACTATAATCTAATTGTGATAAATTCTAAAGGAATTATGAAATATTCTGAGAAATTAGCTTTTCTCACTCTGTGTTGATTGTCAATCAAAAGTTAAATAGTCTTTAACCAAATACTATTTTATCTTTTTGTATTAATATAAGTCAGTGGTTCTCAACCTTCCTAATGCCGCGACCCTTTAATACAGTTCCTCATGTTGTGGTGACCCCCAATTTCATTGTTACAAGTTGAACATAATTAAAGCATAGTGATTAATCACAAAAATGATATGTAATTATATATGTGTTTTCCGATGGTCTTAGGCGACCCCTGTG
>NW_005354021.1:412104-420901 GCF_000412655.1 Myotis brandtii
CTGATAGTCTTAGGCAACCCCTGTGAAAGGGTCGTTCGACCCCCAAAGGGGTCGCGACCCACAGGTTGAGAACCGCTGATCTAAGTAGTCACCTAAAAAAAACAAAAACAAAAAACAAAAAACTACATGTCTCTAATTTGAGTGACTCTTTGAATTGGCCTGTTCTAGGTATTTTCTCTTGTGGCAATATTAAAATATTAAAGTAAAACTTTAATACATGCTCATAATTAAATCATCTGAAAAGTTTTTTAAACCATTGTGAGGCTCATTATGTAAAATATACATAAATAAGCCTCATTTTTTCCTTTAATGATGATGATTGTGTGTGTGTGTGTGTCCTACATTCTGTCTCACCCAGGTTAGTACATTATCGTGGCAATAACCAACCTTAGGAGTCTAGGAAAGTAAAAAGTTCTGTTCAAAGGCTACAAACTAGCTTAAGCTAGATCCTCGATGTGGCATCCTATTAATATCGTAAACATTAATTACATTGATGTGAAAGGAAGTGGGGAGAGGAAAAGAAGGAGATATTTTATGCCAATTCCTCTCTCTGCCAATGGGCAACAGTATCTGTATCGTAAGAACAACCCAGGGACTCACCAGATAGTTTTTGAATGAATGAATGAATGAATGAATGAATGACTACCCCTCTGGGAGTACCAGATACACTATTGCTTGAAGGTGAAGAGATGGAGTAAGCATCTTCAGCTTTTTTCCTGTTTTATGATTCTGTGGTTTCTTTGACTTTTAAGAACTGGTTAGGCTGCAAATATATTTTAAAGTCTGAAAAGCAAAGTGCTCTCAGAGAACAGGCAGGGGGAAAACACATCTCAACGCATCCACTTGAATCATTCATATCATGATTGTTTACACGGACAAGCACTGTCAATGCATAAAGACCACGTATACCCCCAGAGCTAACTTGGGGCTGGAATCTGACTGTAACGTGCCAAGTTCCTTTGCACCCAATAGCAGCCGACCTGCTTCCAGGGGTGCACACGGGAGAGCAGGCAGCGGCGGTTCCGATGGATGCTTTCTCCTGCCGGTGAGGAAAAAACTGCTGAAGTCATGAGGCCGCCCCAGCAGAGCCCTCATGTGAGTCATATGAAAGCTCCCGCGCTGCTGACCTCTGGCAAAAAGGCAGTGACCGAGGACAGGAGAGGCCGAGAAGGAGAGGCTCCAGAGCGAGCTTTCTCCTTGAGCCTGGAAGACGATGGGCCAGGAGCTGTGTGCAAAGACTCTCCGGCCCGGCTGCAGCTGCCATCGCTGCTGGGAGGGAGGCGATGCGCGCAGCTGTCAGAGGAGAGCGCCCGAGAGGACCGAGGCTGCCATCCAGGTACTTGTCTGCCAGCAGCAGCAGCAGCAGCATCTTTCTCTGCTGACAAACCCAGGAGAGCAGAGACCGGCTCCCCTCTCCGTGGCAGGCAGGGTCTGATTGTTCTGCGGTAGGTCTCAGCCAATAAAAAGGAATTTCTATTAAAGTCACAGGGAATTTATGGCCATAGTTATCAAATTTGGAGATTTGCTTGTAAACCAAAAGGGAAAAAATAACCCGAGGCTTTGGGCCGCCTGAAACTCAGTGGACTTGAGGTTGAGAGAGGAGTTGTTATTCTCTTGAAACCTCTCCAGGACTGAAGAGCAGGGCTGACCTCCGCGTAAAAAGCAAGCTGCAGGATTGCTATGCTGTGGACTTAAATGTTCAGTAATCAGCTCGTGGTGGTTAGCAATGCCACACTAGAAAATTATCCCCCTACAGGGATAAATGAAGGGGACATGGGGGGGAAACAAGTGTGAGGTAAACAGAGATACATTGGAAACCATCCATCAAAGAAATTTAGGTTAGCCAAGTTTTCAAGGACATATTTTTAGGTGAAGAAAGAATGTAGTGTTTCAACAATGGATATTCTTAAATTTTGTGTGTGTGTGTGTGTGTGTGTGTTTAAGTGATCTGACCTTCAGAAAAGGTGCCTTATGAGGGTACAGAAGCTTAGGAAATATTTGAAAAGTGAAAATCAGGCAAAAAAAAATGAAAGCATTGTTTATGCCAGCCACTAGGTCTTGACATTGCATACATTTTATTGCTGCACTTTCCTTTTTTTCTCTAGCTAACAGACCTCAAAGAAGCATCACGTTCCACGACTTCATTTCACCCCAGGGGACGTCAGGCTGCCCATGCCCGGAAGTGCAAGAGTAAAAGGCCACGCAGTAACAGTGAGTCTTTTCAGGAAGAGGATCTGAGGCAGGGCTTTCAGTGGGTGAGTGAGCAGCTGATGCTGATCAAGAGGGTTTCATGTGTGCTTGTCTAGCGAGGCTGGCCCCACCTCCAGGGCAATTACTGAGCTGACCTTCCAAGTACATTCCAGCAAATTCCTCGGCGGGAGGGGGGTGGGGGAGTCAACACTAAAAAAAAGTGCTCTTTCTTTCTTTCTTTCCCACCTCTCATCCCTACCTGTTCCCTTTAAGCCCACGAAGAGCCTCCTCCCTTTTGGGGCAGCCTCATCCTACTTGAACTTGGAGAAGCTGGGTGAAGGTTCCTATGCTACGGTTTACAAGGGGATTAGCAGGTGAGTGACCCATAGCTGGAGAGACTTTAGAGATGAGGATCCCTCCCCTTGGTTTGACATTGTAAAGCCAGGTGACACATTGCAGAAGTTCAGGACCCGTGCAAGACACCATGGCCAACAGGGAAAGACATGATGACTTAAACAACCTTGCAAGAAAAGCAAATTTCTCCCGCCCCAATTAAAACCAGCCCACTATAATGTTTATCAGCGTTCCTTCTCTTGATTTCAATGCAAAGTAGACTTGCTCTCCCCCTAAAACACAGTGGAAGTTTGCAATGGCAACCTTGAGTTTGCTCCTTCATTCTTCCACTTGCCTTCAGAGGAGAAACTGAAGTTCGTTTCTACAAAGCATGGTATATGCAAAAAGTGATTAATCCTGTGTTTTCTACACTCATAAAATAAACAAAATGGCTGAAGAATAAAAATACTGCTAATCCAGAAGCCAAGTGCCCATTTGGCTAACAATAAACTTTGTCAAACATATATGAAAGATCTGTGAACTCCACTGCTCTTTAGTAAAAAAAAAAGATGGAGGTCTGATTTCTTTATGTCACTTCGATGTTGAAAAATAAAATGGCTTAACCGAGGTATGTACCCTTGACCGGAATCGAAACAGAACCCTTCAGTCTGAAGGCCAATGCTCTATCTACTGAGCCAAACTGGCAAGGGAGATGTCCAATATTTTAAGAGACAAAAAGCAAGTTACAGAACAATATGTGCTCTATGATCTCATTTAGAAAAAAAAGCACTCAAATGTACTTATTATACATGTATAAATTTGTATGTGCATAGTGGAGTCTGGAAAAAATACACAAGATATTCTTAAAAGTAGATACTTCTAGTGGTTGATACTGGGATGGGGAAAGAAAGATCACTAAAACTTTTCACTTTATTCCTCAGCACAAAGACATTCATTATATTTGTAATTTAAGAGCAAATTTTAAAATATCATAGAGATAGATGCCAAAAAGGCATGTGATAAAAGTTCAACATCAACTACTAGTTTTTAAAACTCTGAGCAAAATAGGAATGGGATGATACTTCCTCACTATGTTATAGAATATTTCACATCAACAGCCCACACATTTTTTGTTGTTGTTGTTAATTACTAGAGAGACAGCACCATTAAGTTAGAGATAGGCAAGAGTGCCCATTATCTTTTACTAGAGGCCCGGTGCACAAAATTCATGCACTAGCGGGGGGGAGTGTCCCTCAGCCCAGCCTGCACCCTCTCCAATTTGGGACCCCTTGGACATCCCTCTCACAATCCAGGACTGCTGGCCCCCAACCGCTTGCCTGCCTGATTGCCCCTAACTGCTTCTGCCTGCTGGCCTGATAACCCCCTAACCACTCCCCTGCCAGCCTGATCGATGCCTAACTGCTCTCCTGCTGGCCCGATTGCCTCCAACTGCCTTCCCCTGCTGGCCTGATCACCCACAACTGCCCTCCCCTGCCAGCCATCTTTGACCACATGGGGAACCCTGCTGGCCTGGTCACCCCTAACTGCCCTCCCCTGCTGGCCTGATCACCCACAACTGCCCCCCCCCTTGCTGGCCATCTTGTGCAAGGGTGTGATGGTCAATTTGCATATTACCTCTTTATTATATAGTTAAAGATTACCATTAATGTTCTAGCCAATGCAATGAGGAAAAGAAGAATGAATATCACTTTTTGGGGGAGGTTATAGACTTGTCTACCTAAAAACCCATGAAACTATCAAAATCAGTATGATAAACAGTAAGATCAGTTACAAAATAAAAATATCCTTATCAAAAGTTGTCTTTATGTATTAGCAATAACCATTTAAGAGAAAATATAGTGGGAGAAATTACTCTCACAGTAGCAGTAACAAAAAGCATTCACTTCAACAAATAGGCAGGATTTATATAAAGATTTATTAAGGAACATTAAACACTTGAAGAGCCATAAGGGCATTCATTTTTTTTTCATACAGGCACTCATTCAGTCTACTAATATTTTTTAAGCACCCACTGTGTGCCAGGCACTACTGTAGCCAATAAGGATTCCTCCAAGAAGGAGACAAAACCCCCTGCTCATATGGATTGTACTTTCTAGTGGGAGATAGGCAATTATTAAACTTAGTAAAATACTGAGTTTGTCAGAGGGTGGGGGGTGGTGAGATAGACAATTATTAAACTTAGTAAAATACTGAGTTTGTCAGAGAGTGAAAAGTGCTTTGAAAAAGGATAAAACAGGGAAGAGGGGTTAGGGGTGGATTACTATTTTAAAAGAATGATGACAGGGGGCCGCACTGGGAAGGGAACACTTGAACAGACTCTGACACAGGGAGCTGTGAGCTGTGCACATGTGAGGTGGAAGAGCTTCAGGCAGAGGGAACGGCAGGTGAGAAATCCCTGAGGCCGGAGCAGGCCTGGTGCTGGGAGGGGAGAGTGGAAGCAGATGAAGGCAGGGAGAAGACGCAGCTGCCGTAGGACAGGTGTATAGGGTCTTATAGATCATTCCAGGGGCTGTTGTAAGGATATTTGGATTAGAACATCTAATAGTGCAAAGATGTTAATAATTCTCTAATTTAGATTCTTACTGCATTGTAAATGTGTTCAAAAGCTACAATAATTAAAATAGTGTAGCACAAGTATAAGAAAAGACAGATCAAAGAAGTATGAGTTTTTAAAGTTCTGAATAGTCACAAATCCAAGTATTAGTAAGATCTCATATATAATCATGGTGGCACTTCAAATCAGCAAGGAAAAGAAGATGGTCCAATACATGGAGCTGGGACAATAGTTAGCAACTGGGAAATATAAATTCCCAGTGGGTTAAAGAGTTAAATAAAAAATAAAGAAAAAATCCAGGAACTAGAAGAATAGATAAGAGAATTCTGTGTGTACATAACACTTAAGTCAGAACCCATAAGGGAAGATTGGAAGTGTTCATGGTGCCCCATCTGTCCAAGTATGTTCTACAAAGCCCCAATTTTGAGACACCTTAATAGAGGTTTTATTGAAAGAGTTACTGTGGTAAAATTGACACTGGGAACCCTGGAACAAACTAAAATGTGACCTTCATTGTAGGTGCTCTCAACATCTTTAAAATGTGCATGTATACCAGTACTATCTAAGAAAGGCTGAGAACATTTTAAAGTATAAAGGATTTTCTAAACATATTTGACCAAAAAACTTTTTTGGAGGGGTGGTGAGAATTTCAAAGAACTATGCTCTGAGTAAAACATTTTGTAGTGCCCCATGCCAGAGCAAACTGTGATTTTGAACCATAGCCTGGCCTCTGCCCATAGGCCCAGGCACCAAAGCAGGTTACACGGTTTGAGGGGGGTGGGAGGGGGGAGGAGTATTTTAGAAAATGTTGAACATCATAAAGTTTTTAAATTTCAACATTTCAAAGACATGATAAGGCAAACAAAAGAAATTGTTGAAGAGTATATGCAAAATAGTTTAGTAAAATGGTGGTCAAATAAGGCAAATCATAAAAGAACAGAAAAGACCAATACATTTATGAAAATTCAGTTCCACAACTAAAGACATAGAAATTAAAATGTGGTAATCCTTTTTATCTATAAATAGTCCAGAAAGATTAAGATAAAAGCATGCTCTAAAAACAAACCCCGAAAATGTGTAGCTATCCCACCCTCAAGGAGGGGGAGCACAACTCCTCACTCCTTAAGTGTGAGCTACTCACGGGGACATTCTTCCCTAAGTATAGTGTTGGGGGTGGGGGTGGGGGGTAACTACAGGGAAGAAATCTGACAAACATTACCTCAGCCAGGTGATTAAGGCCAACATCAAGTCATAATTACGATGATATGTGCCCTTACTATGGTGTGATGAAAATGGTACTCTCCCTCCTCCACACCCCTAACCCCAGTGTTATAATCATAAGAAAACCTCCAACAGAGAGGTATCCTACAAAATTCTTGACTAAGGTGCCAAGGTGCTCAAAAACAAGGAAAGTCTGGAAAATTGTCACAGCCAAGAGGAGCCTAAAGAGACATGACAACTACATGTAAACTGGTATTCTGGATGGGAATCCTAGAACAGAAAAGGGACATTAGGCAAGAACTAAAGAAATCCTGGTAATCATATTGCAATGTATAAATGTATCAGATCAACACATTGTACACCTTTAACTTGCACAACATATGCCAATTATATCTCAATTTAGAAGAAGACTAAGATAAAAAACTTGATTTCATAAATTTACACATCTACTGATATCTACTTTAGAAGAAATAAAAAGAAATAATAGTTACTGTAAGAAAACATTTTGAAATAAAATGAAAAAGTCATAAATGCTATAAAAAGGAAAGGTAGTACATACCAGCAAATAAATGTTGAAGACTTAAAGATCGTCTGTACTCTATCACTTCTGTGCACGTGTGCATTTTGTCTTCCATGTGCACACAGTTTATGGTCGACCCTCAAACAACACGGGTCCACTTATACACAGATTTTTTTTCAACAAATACCGTAAATGTATTTTCTCCTCCTTAGGATTTTCTTAGTAACATTTGCTTTTCTCTAGCTTACTTTATTGTAAGAATGCAATATACAATACATAAAACATACAAAATATGTGTTAATTGATTGTTTATGTACAAGCAAGGAGATTGTTAGGAGGTTAGTACAATGATTCAGATGAAAAATAAGGATAGCTGAGATAAGTGCACAAAGGAAAATAAAAGGAACAATATAGTACATCAAAATATTACGAGGAAGGATCTGATGGGGGGTGGGGGCATTCTCTGATTTCTGTATCTCCAAATTATTTTTATAATAAACATGGATCACTTTGGTAAAGAGAAAAAAATATTTTGGTATACATATACATATTATATGACTTTTAACACTTTTTATTTTGAAAAATTGTAGATTCGTATGCTAGAATATATTTGGAAGGAAAACTTATTTATGTTAAATTGTAAAGAGCCATCTTAATGTGCGCCCTTTCCCCCCATTCTTCTAGAATAAACAGACAACTAGTGGCTTTAAAAGTCATCAGCATGAATGAAGAGGAAGGAGTCCCATTTACAGCCATCCGAGAAGGTAAGAAGAGTGAAATGGACCCAACCGATATGTTTTAACTCAGGGGTCCTCAAACTACGGCCCGGGGGCCACATGCGGCCCGCCCAAAACATTTATCCGGCCCGCCGGGTGTTTTTGCCGCTGCTGTGTGCATAGGAATTTGTTCATAGTTTTTTTTTTTTAACTATAGTCCGGCCCTCCAACAGTCTGAGGGACAGTGAACTGGCCCCCTGTTTAAAAAGTTTGAGGACCCCTGTTTTAACTCATTGATTGCGGGGGGTGGGGGGGGGAATGCATTGAGTCTATCCATTCAGTATCTAGCTTTTGATATTTCTAGAAGTAATATTATAATTGTAATTTTATTCTTCCTACCAGTTTTTCAAGTATAGTTACACTATCATTTTGCTACTCATTTTTGAGGAAATCAAGATTCAAAAGTATTGTATTAGTTGACCAAGACTATACACTCAATGAGTATTTATTTAGTATCTCCTTGTGTGTTTGGTCCCATACTAAGTGCTAAGGCTATAGCTAATAACCTCAGAAAAATCCATATAAAAGATAAAATTAATAATATAATTACATAAATTCTTAGTAAACAATTTACTTGAAAATAATAAGTGGTTTAGATAGCATTTGAAAACCTCTTTGGGAAGGCACGTATGTCTATTGTTGTGCCTGTATTGTCTCTGTACCCTGGGGAGTATAGCAGGTGGGTGAGGATGGACTTGGGTTTGAATCTTAGATCTACCAATTACTAGTGTGACTGTAGGTAGATTACTTTACCTATTTAAGACTTGGCTTATTGCAGAAAGAGGATAATAATATTACCTATTTCTTTTCCTTGTTATGAGGATTAAATGAGAATATGCACTTAGAGCACTAATCACGGTCCATTTTCAGAATTCAACAAATGCTGGCCATTATCATTCTATTCTTGTTTTATTTCCCTCAGTGATGACTTGTTCACCACCAAAAAACCACTATCGTGAATATGAATCTTTAAAATTCCATTTATTAACCTTTTACAAGAGCCATTTGAAATAAAATGAGAATGGGATTGCTGTCCATTTCATCAAAAACCCAGAGAAATGGCTCTTCCCTGGCCTCACTTTCCCCCTGTTAAACGACTTCATTCTCCCTTCCCTTCTGTATGTGCACATCCTGCATGCACCACTCTAGGGGGCGGGGGGGCGGGGGCGGGGATTGAGATGG
>NW_005354021.1:420968-435806 GCF_000412655.1 Myotis brandtii
GATGAGAAGAAGCCCAATCTTTGCTCTATATCATTTTCAGATGTAACAGAGCAGATGGTTCCAGTTACAACCAGTGTTATAATGGAGGTTTTTTTTTAAAAAAAATACAACATAAACTGAGATGAGAACCAGTTAGCATCCGTGTGGCTAATGGAGTGAGTAGATTTTGAAAGGAGCTTGGAAGGATGGGCTATGCAAACAGGCATGGAAAAAAGCAATTCAGAAAATGAGTTTATAACTGAATTTGATGCCACTTTCAAAAGTCTTTCAGAGCCCCTGGGACATGTGTTCTTTTGAATTTAACTGGAAGGGCCAAATGGCTGTCAGGTTATCTAGGGATTCAGCCTGGTAGGATCAGGTGCATTCTGGACGAAAGCATGGTTTTAATATAATGGAAACTGCATTTACGAATGCACTTATCGGTGGTCCCCATTAAAGAACGGTCAGATTTAGAAAGAGATGTATGTAGGTTAAGGAGCATTTCTGCATGTAACCAAGTCCCCAGGTCACCAGCACAGGGAGGGACTCCAGGCCCAGGTTCACCCCATCCTCCATGCACTTGTCTGTTGCTTCAGACTTGCCTCACTCCAAGATTTTGCCCGCAGCCCAGTTTTTCGGGGTGATATTTGACCAATCCTTTTTTGCCAGTGTTGCCACCCGATGCTTCTCAGCATGGTTCAGGAAAGCTGGGCCCGTGTTGCTCTGTATGCGAAGCGTTTCTTTTACTGCACATTTACCAGGAGTTGGCTCTCCATCGCAGGTGTTTGCAATTACACTTAGGATTCAACTGTGG
This sequence comes from Myotis brandtii, assembly GCF_000412655.1. Taxonomy (NCBI): domain Eukaryota; kingdom Metazoa; phylum Chordata; class Mammalia; order Chiroptera; family Vespertilionidae; genus Myotis; species Myotis brandtii. Next base: position 421,762 of record NW_005354021.1, read on the forward strand.
ACTTTGTAGGCTGGCTTTATGGACTTACCTTACTGAATGCGTTGCTTCACAATATGAAAAAACACACAGGGATTGGGGACACATTGCAGGACGCCAGGCATCTAATTTCCAACAATGAGTGTTTCCTTTCCCACCAGTGCAGAAGCTGTGGGCCCTTGTTAGAGCCGCCTTCTCCCCTCAAGGAGATAGAAGGCCTCGCTGGAAAACGTTGGCACTGTCCCACTTCTCCTGTAAGAACTTTAAGGACGTGAGGCCAGGGAGACGGGAGGCTAAATGGGAAGGGCTGGAAGGCAAAGTAGGAACAGCTGGAATTCATTAGTTCAAATCCAGGGTCACTAGCTAAAAAGGCAACTGAAAGCCACGTGCAGGAAACCTGAACGAGTAATGCAGACTTCTTTAAAAAGCCTTGAAGAAGGAATTACTTTTCCTGACCAGTTTGGCTGCACTGATGCTCTAGCAGCCAAAGATTTATTGAGTATGATTTTACTGTATGTATGGTCTCTATATAAGTAGAATACCTGTGGCAGTTTAATAATCTGGTCATTTGGAATACTTATTTGATCTTAACATGTAATATGAAATTAGCAAAAGTATGAACAGCACTAAGGGAAACATGTTTTAATACCCATGCCAGATAATTTTTCCATATTACCTCTTTCGATTCTCTTAACAACCTTTGAAGAGAGATATTCTTCTTCTTCTAATATATAGCTGTAATTCAAAACAAATCTCTCTCATTCAAACATTTGTACACCGTCTATGCATTCATGGCTACAAATATTTATTGAGCACCTACTATGGCCAGGTATTTTGCTGGCCACCGGACGCACAGTAGAGCACACAATAGGCACTTTCTCTACCCTCATTCCTTTGCTAATTAAAAAGATTAGCTACCTTCCAGCAACTTAGAAAATCATTCATAAGTGGCTCTAGAGTTATATTTTAAATGTTTATGTTTACAACTAGGAGTAGGCTGATATTATACGCTTTTATATAAGAATATGTTCCCTAGTTTTATTAAACTGTGTATCAATATTTTGATAATGTGTAGTATTTTAAATATCTTCCTAAAAAATTAGAACCTTTTGGTTTAAACCCAGGACTTTCAGCCTGTTAGCAGCATTTTTTAGGAGCAGTCATAGAACTAACCTTTTTTGAGGACTAAGCATATGACATATTTCCCCCTCCCCCAACACACACACACACACACACACACACACACACACACACACACACACACACACACACACACACACACACACACACATACATTGTCTTTTTTAAAAACCCTTACACCAACTCCAGTAGGTAAAGTGTGTTGTTTTTGTTGTAGAGATGAAGGAATCTGAACTTTAGAGAGGTTAGGTAAGTTGACTGAGATCTCAGAACTAGGAATCAAAGTTGTTAGGTAGTAGATAAAATTTATTGTATTGTGATAAATGTAGAACTTCTTAACTCAAGCATTTCTTCTTTAGCAACAGTAAAAGTAAAAATCTGTTTTTATGATACATTTTGTATAAATGTTAAGCAAAATGCAGAAGAAACATTTAAAAAAATGATATATATCATACTTGTCAATTTTGATTCTATCATGAACTCTACAGCACCAGTAACTGCAGTGCTTAAATTAGAAACAGTTTTAGCTAAGAATCTTTTAAGATCATTCTCTAGTAAAAAACATTACAAAATAATTATTCCCAGTTCATATATGATAAAACTGAGCCAAAACTAGACTAAGGTTCCCCTAAGGTCATATGGTGAGGTACAGAATACCAATTAGAACCGCTGATTCACTGATTTCCACAAATAGATTGAGCAGATCAGGTTGACAAGAAGTTCTTCATTAAATGCAATCAAATCATATTGCGGACATAGCATACTTACATTTTTATAAAACAAAATCTTGCCAGGATGATGCTACGTGATCAAATTACAATTCCAAAGAAATCAGATAATAACTACTTATTTAACATTTGTTTTAATATTTACCTTGATGATTTCTTTTCTTGGAATGCATAACTTGACTCACTGACTTGATCTGTGACACCTAGGCCAGAGGAAATGCAACATCAGGAAATACAAATTCTTTTTAATTCAATGCCTAGTGGGGGTTGGGAAGGAATTGGCTCCATTATTGACTCCTACATAAACTCGTTTCAACTGCCTGGCCTTCATTAATTCACGAGGCCTTATGAGCACCACGTGCCGGCCCGGGCTGCGGGCTGGAGATGCAAAGAAAGGGACAGGAACAGGGCATGCCTTTGAGGAGCTCACAGCCTAGAAAGGGTGTTGACTACCATATATACCTGTGCCCTAGGACTTTGAGTCAGCCTTGTTCTTCCTGGTAATCATCATCTTTAACCTTTCCTTTAGATGATAAACTAGAGCAGAATAGCCCTCAGTGGTTTGGCTCAGTGGATAGAGTGTCGGCCTGCAGACTGAAGTGTCTTGGGATCAATTCTGGTCAAGGACACGTGCCTGAATTGTGGGCTCAGTCCCCAGTAGAAGGGGTGCAGGAGCCGATCAATGATTCTCTCTCATCATTGATGTTTCTCTCCCTCCCTCGCCTTTCCTCTCTGAGGTCAATAAAAGTGTTTTTTAAAAATAATAAACTAAAGCAGAACAGAGTAGAGTAACCTCAAAATTTCATGACCCATTGCACCTGCAAAGCATCCATTTTCAAAAAACTTGACTGAACCACAAACCCCAATGAAATGAACAAAACCAAGAAATTAAATATTCTCATATAGTTGCAAGATAAAAATAACTTTTTTCCTAAATTATTAAATATCTTACGTATATGAGAATTGAATTAAATTCCATGTAATGTTAAACCAGTCAGTCATCCTAAACACCTTTATGGACAATGAAAATAAAGAAAGAAATACTTTGCATTTTTTAAAACATGCTTAATAACTTTCCGTTGTGGGTCATTTTTCTTGATCTTTGGGGTTATGCTGTCTTTTTTTCAGGTTTTCTCTTTGGCTTTTCTGGGTGTTCTCATGATCATACCAAGTTAACATATGCAGAATTCTTACAACAATGCCTGGCATGTGGTAAATGCTCAATGAGTGTTAGCTATCATCATCATCATCATCATCATCATCATCATCATCAAAGTATTTTGGAAGCCCTCAAAGAAATTCCATCGTGATCCCATTTGTCTGGAGCTTTAAAGACTCCCCAATTTATCTTTGTGTCTTTTCTTTGAAGAGAAACAAAAATTAGTAGACTCAGAATATGTGAATTATAAAAACAATAATTTTACAGGAATCAGGATGCTCTGGTTTTAAGACCTCTCCCTTCTCCCTCGGCTGCTTAGCATGCAGAAGACACCACATCCCGCTGTGAAGTTTATGAGGCAGCCTTGAAATTAGAAGAAAGATCTTCCCTTTCTGGGTTTGAGGCCCACACATCTGAGGTTGTGGGCATTTTAGATTCCTCCGGTGGATGGACCAAACAATATACCAATGCCATGAGATAAATGCTTTAAACATCATCTACTCTTTCATGTAAATTCCCTATTACTAGTCATTAAAAGTCACAGTTGCCCTGTAAGTATTTCAGTAGTTCTTGGGTGTTTAAAAAAAAAAAGCAGTAGTAGACACGGCCATAACACAACAGTCATAACCTAATGAGGAAGACAACTAAAAGAAACAAGAAATAAAAGCACCATCAGCCAAAACACCCTATACCAACCAATTATAGGTACAGAAATGATATTAGGCAATTAGTGACCACTGACTTAATAGTAAATATTTATTGAATGCTTACAATATAGCAGACGTTGTTGTAGATACTGAAGATACAGCCATAAGCACAAGACAGAAGTGCCTGCTCTTAATGGAGTTTATATTCCTAAGGGTGGAAACAGACAATAAACAGATATATAATATGTCAGTATAACAAGTGCTACAATATGCCAGGAGTGATAAGTTCTATGAAGAAGGATAAAGCAGGGCACAGGGATGGAGATCACTGGGGTGGGGGTGTCAGGGAAGCCAAGACCTTGAGCAGAGACCTGAAGAAAGGGAGGGAGGAGGCGTGCAGTGAGCTGAGACAAGAAGGTGACTGTGAAGACCCAGGGAGGAAATGTGTTTGGAAATGTCCAAGGAATAGGTAGGAGGCCAATATGTCTAGAGCCAAGTGAGCAAGGATAGGGAGTGTGAGTTGACGAGGGCAGAAATTATCAAGAACTCTGTATGAAATGAAGATTTATAGTCACTGATATTAGCAGTGAGCCTCATCCTAAGTGAACATCAAACTGAGCTTTTTAGCAAATGATAGTTTGGAGCCATTGTAATGAACAAAACATGCCATCATAATTTTAAAAATAAGCATCAGGAATTTTAGGAACATCATATTTAAGCGAGACTAAATTTTGTATTAAAAATAAATTTAAATATCTTTACAATATTCTTAGTAATTTCAGCTTTACCATATCCATTTAAAATTGAATTTTGGTGCATGTTTTGTAATATTGGGGGGTGCATAGAGAGAGAAAATGAACATAATTTGCAAATAAAAATACACATAAAATACCAGCATGTTTAACTGATGGTTAGAAGTCATTGTAAGTATGGAAGGTGTTGGAAACTCTAGCAGAAACAGATATAAACAAAATTTTTAAAAATTTAAATTACAATTGGATGCAATAAATACAATATTATATTAGTTTCAGGTATACAACATAGTGATTAGACATTTACACAACTTATAAAATGATCACCCCAATAAGTTCAGCTTCCATATCTGACACCATACATAGTTAACACAGTATTATTGACTATGTTCTATTTACTGTACTTTACATTCCCATGACTGTTTTAATAACTGGCAGCTTGCACACCTTAATCCTTTCTCCTTTTCACCCAACCCCCCTCCCATCTGGCAACCATCATAATGTTCTCTGTATCTATGAGTTGACATAAACAAAATTTTAATTTATTAACCTGGGAGTGGGGATTTAGTGGGGCTCAAGGTGGAAGGGAGGGCCAAGTACCTGTTGGCTGGGATATTAATTCTAATTTGCAACCGTGTGCTGCTTGACATTTGCCAGGGATCCGCGCATGGAATCTGGTTCCATCCTCGTGTCAATCCTATGAAGTCAGGTTGGGGAAGGCGTTATCTCTTTTTCACAAGGAGTGAACTGTGACTTGGGTTGAGATACTGCCCCGAGCTCACTTGGCTAGAAAGTGGCAGGGCCAGGATCCATAGGAGGGCTCCTGGCTCCACAGCCAGCTCTCCATTAAGACACTCAATAAATATACTTGATAAATTAAGTGCTTAGTCTTGGCTGAGCGTTGTACCGGGTGGTGTGGCGGCATCTGAAAGAGAAAGTCACTCCCGCTATTCGCATATAGCCTTCAGTCTGGGACTAGGGATATTAAGCAGATACCTGTAAGACTGTACATGTACAAAGCAATGGATGTGTAAGAGTGAAGTAATACATTTAGCTCATAAGGATTCGGGGGGGCAAACAGTAAAGTTATACTATTCGTCAGTAGAACAAGGTAGGGTTAATGGACAGAGCAGGGCTCCCTGGGTGGTAAGAGGTTGCCAGCTCAAACTAAGGTGAGCAAAGAAGGAAATTTGCTGGCTCGGAGGCCTGGAAACTACACACTAGCAGGGAGCCAATGATGTCAGCAGGAGTCCGGGCCTGTCCATCCCCAACACTGTTTTTCTCTGCCTTAGTTTTATTCCCAGGTGTGGTAAGCTGGCCAGGGCAGCTCCTGGTTAAAGCTCAGCTTTCACAGTGGAGACGAAAGCACTTCTATCCTCATGACACTGGCAAAGTGGGGCTCTCCCACGCTAGGGCTTTGTGCCTGTCTCTGAACCAATCACTGTGGCCAAAGGGTGGCTGTGCTCAGATTGGACGGGCCAGGGTCACAAGCCCAGTCTTGGGTAGGGGTGGGTCAGCCCCGGGGTTGCTTCCCCAGAGGAAAATGGAGGGGCCCCCCTGGAAGCGGGAATGGCTGCCAGAGCTGCATTACAATGGGAAAGGGTCACTGAAGGAAGTAATGTTGCAAAATTTGAAGGGAGCATTTGACCTTGTTGTCAATCTTACAGAATTCCGGAGGAGAGCTGTTACCCGAGATTCATGATATACGGGCATCCCCTGCAGAACATGGCTTTGAATTTTTATTTGAGTTTTAATTTTTCCTTCCCCTTAAGTGTGAAGGACACTGTTTCTTCATATGGGGATACTCTGAGTTGAGACTCATCCCTTTTTTGTGCCTTTTCTGCTCTCTTCCCTTCTGTTTTATCTCTGAAACCACCAAAGACACAGCCTTTTAACTCCTCTGCCAGGAGCGGGCTGGGAGAGGTTAATAGGGGGAAAGGGAGGACCTATGGAATACTTTCAACAATAAAGATTTAAATAAATAAATAAAGAACCCCCCAGCCAGGCACTCGCTGGCCTTTTGTGGTGACTTTTCCATTAAGGCTGCTCTTACTGACCAAATAACAACCTGTTATTGAAGCTGCAAAAGGACAGTCCTCAGCCCTCCCCACACACTCCTCTGGGCCCCCAAGTTTGGCTCTGTCCCCTTTTCAAGTTTGCATTTTCTCCTTCCACAGAGTTCGAAATTCTCCCCTTAAGAAGTCCCCTCCACTGTTTATTATGGTTTAACCATTTTTCACCCCATGCTCTTATCCCTGCCTTCTCCCAGTCCCACCCAGCATCCCTCCTGAGCCCCCGTGGGACTTTGAATTTTAGAAAATGATTACGTGTTGCAAAGTCCTGCTCTAGAAGGCAGGCCACTCCATTTCCTGGCGCCCCCCCCCCCCCCCCCCCCCCCCTGCCTTATCTTTCAGGCCTCCTCTCCTGTGACTCTGAAGCAGAGATGATAAGATCCCCAGAGGAAAGCATTTGCAAAGTGCTCTGAGTGCTTTGATGAAATTGATTGGGTAAATGGAAACATATTTCTTTTCAAACTGCTCTAGCCTATTAAAAAAGTAAGGTATGCAAATGCAATGACTCACCATTTAACAAATAATGAAGGTACTTTGTCATTTTAAATATTATTTCACAAGAGATATTTCCAGCAATAAAAAACCAGAACTGCTTGCTTTGAAATGTTTAAAAATATAAATACTGCTTGATATCTTTAAAGCAGGGCTTTCAAGATCGTTGATTGAGTTAACATTTTGTTGAATTTTTCTAGCTTCTCTTTTGAAGGGTCTGAAACATGCCAATATTGTGCTCCTGCATGACATAATCCACACCAAAGAGACACTGACATTCGTTTTCGAATACATGGTGAGTTGCCCCAGCATTTTACAAAGCATGAGGGAAAAGCCTGGTGCTTGTATAATGAATCTGTTAATATTTTATGGCATGATAAAATTTGCATTACAATGTGGAAAGTGTCATGGAAATTTTCATTATTACGATTAACAGAGCCTATTGTTCTTATGCTTATTCTTGAATCTTGCCTCTTTGCCCATTGTATTTGCTGTCTCTTTCCCCTCACCAGCAGTAATTAATACGAATTTTGAGTTCGTCTCCTAAATAAAACGTTTATACTTTTTAAAAAAATCTATTTTTAACCACCATCTGAGCAGTTAATTGATAATGAAGATATAAACCACCAGGTTTTAAAACATTGTATATAAGTTTACTAAAGAATAACTCACTGTAGTATTTCTGAGAGGGAAAACTATTCAAATATCAGCAGAAAGAAATCATACGGTATGTGTACTTGACTTGCCCCTGAGAAGAGTGGAAACTCCCCGTGTCATCGTGTTCGGGGACCGTCATTTACGTAAATAGAGCATCTTGTTGTGCCGGGAAACGAGCTTCCTTCTAAGAGCAGCCAGTTAGAAAGACACACTGGGTTTCACCTCAGCAGTGGGGTCTCAGAAAACCTGGCTGTGTGCCTTCTGCCCCTTATTCTCAAAAACCTGAGCTTTGTACGACCTCTGGCAGTCAAATGTACGGTCTGCTGTAGGGCACTGTGCAAGCACCACTAACAACAGTCTCTCCACCGTTTCCTGTAGCACACGGACCTGGCCCAGTACATGTCCCAGCACCCGGGCGGACTGCACCCTCACAACGTCAGGGTGAGTGCTGCGAGGGGCAGGCCTCTCTGGCTCGCCCACCACAGGAGAATTTTGAAACAGGCTGACAGTGCAAAGCAAAGTCCCAGGACACAGAATAAGAAGATGGCCATCATTAATATTCTAGAGAAAAGTTAAAAAAAGAAAAGAAAAAAAAAAGAAAGTTGTCCTTCAAGATATGGGGCGATGTTTAGTGGTTTTCTGGACAGCCTAACCTTGTCAGTCATTGCTATCATTGCAAATGTGTGCCTAGAAGCATAAGCCAATTAAAAGAATTGCACTGAGAAAAACAAGTGAAGGTAGGCCATCTTTTATAAAATAAATACCTTTTTCGTGGCAGACTGCTGTGCTCTGTGATAAAGTTTGTGTTGTGTTTACAGTTCCCACTAGAATTAGCCAAGAAACCACCTGTGTTGGGTCCTGGTCAGCTACCCTGTCCGATCAGGTCCTGTTGTCTATGGAGCCAGCTTCCATTTTTTCCCAGTCGTTAGAATAGAAATAATAATGACCTCTTAACAGGTGTAATTCTACATGTGTTATAAATCATTTGTATTTTATACTTTTCATTCTCTAAAGTTTTATTGGCATTTAATTAATTAACCTAGACACATGAGATTTGCATATGTACTCATTCATTTAACTAATAATTTATGTATTAATTTATTCATTCAAGAAATACTTATTGAGGTCTTAGTACTATATTAAGTTCTGAGGTTTTGCTAATGAATAAGTTGTATTCCTTACTTTCAGTGTGCTTAAAGCCCAGTAAGGTAATGTGGACTTAAATGGGCAGTGAGAAGCAAAGTGACAAGGCTATGGCTGTGTTAATAGGAATATTATGAGACTCTTAATAAGGGGCTTAATCTCCTCTTAGAGGCAAGGGGGGAAAGGTTGAGGGGAGAGGAGTTGAGAGGAATGAAGAAATCTTAATAGCTATTGGAGAATGGGGTAGAGAACTAACTAGGGAAACCAAGAAAGTCTAGGAGTGTATTAAATATTCTAATGAGAATGAAAATCATGAAGTTATCTGCATGTTCATGAGATTATTTTTTAAATGGCAGTGCTACCATAGCCAGTGTTGCTCAGTGGATAGAGCGTCGGCCCTGAGGACTGAAGGGTCCCAGATTCGATTCGGTCAAGGGCATATATGTGGGTTGCAGGCTGGATCCCTGGCCCTGGTCAGAGGCACATGTGAGAGGCAACCAATCGATGTGTCTCTCTCACATCAATGTTTCTCTCTCTCTTTCTCTCCCCCTTCCTTCCACTCTAAAAGTCAATGGAAAAATATCCTCAGGTGAAGATTAATAAATAAATAAATAAATAAATAAATAAATAAATAAATAAATGGCAGTGCTTAGCCATTTGAATAGAGCAGTGGTTCTCAACCTTCCTAATGCCTCAACCCTTTAATACAGTTCCTCATGTTGTGGTGACCCCCAACCATAAAATTATTTTCATTGCTACTTCATAACTGTAATTTTGCTACTGTTATGAATCGTAATGTAAATATCTGATATGCAGGATGTATTTTCATTGTTACAAATTGAACATAATTAAAGCATAGTGATTAATCACAAAAACAATATGTAATTATATATGTGTTTTCTGATGGTCTTAGGCGACCCCTGTGAAAGGGTCGTTCGACCCCCAAAGGGGTCGAAACCCACAGGTTGAGAACCGCTGGAATAGAGGAACAGAGAAAGTAGACAGTTTATTGATTCAGAGTTGGGGTTTGCCAGATAAGTGAGAGGAAAAGACCGTTTGGCAAGAGAATTGAAGAGAATGTCAAAAGGTTAAGCTGGTGGTCAGTGGCTTCTAAACTGAGGGAAGAAGTGAAGATAGGCAGGGTGCTGAAAGCTAGGTAGAAAGCAGAAGAGTCAAGAAACTAGACTAGAGGTGTTGATTACATAGAAAAACGGTTGCAGGAAAAATAACGGTGAGAAAGATTTTCAGGCTTATGTGACTCACATATAAGACACTGTGCTAAATGCTTCAGAGGAAAAAAAGACATGGAAGACAGATTCTGGCCCTCAAGACACTTACATCCAAAAACAAGATAAAAGAAATACACACCAATACTATTACATGGCATTTGTGAATAATGCCAAGTAAGAAATAAGACCTAGTTTGTAGATGTGTAAAGAAGTAGAATATATTTTCTCATTTTAAGAGGCTTCATTTAAGCCAGAACTCAAAACATACATTCATTTTAAGAGGCTGAAATAGGGGAAGATGTTACAGAAAGGAGGAACGTGTTCACCAAAGGTACAGAGCAGGGAAATAGAGGATGTATTCAAGGAAGAGGATCCCAGAATCATGGACTGTTAGGGCGACGGGGCCGACAGTGGTTTTCAGTTTTCGGGTTCTGACCCATTAGTGGGTTATGAAATCAATGTGGTGATTAGCAACCAACATTTTAAAAAATGAAATGAAATGGGTAAGAAGAGAATAGAAAATGTTTTGTGCAACTTTTGTTCTAGTTGAAACTGTACTTATATCTGGATATGGATGTAAATACTGGGTACATATTTATTTGGTTGCAATACAAAAAAATGCTTTAAAAACACTGGGCTGATCTAACTTTTTTGTTTTGCAGAATTGGAATCTAAGATTTGAGAGGACAAACATTTTGCCAGAGGTTATAGAACCAGCCCTTGCCATAGCTAAATATGATTCTTGGTTAGGATGCTTTTCCGCTACTGCCATATTGCACCCCTGGTACTGTTGGCCTGACATGTAGAATATATTAGTGAAGTGGGGTACATAAGTCTGGGGAAATTGATTGGGTAGATGGCCGAGAGCCTCACTTCCTAAGATGTGGACTCTATTCCTTAGACATTAGAGTTATTAAAGGGGGTTGAGTTGAGAGAGCATGACATGATCAGAAGGAAATTTATGTAACTGTGGTCTGTGGGATGGATTAAAGAGAGGAGACTGGAGTCAGAAATTCCAGTTAGGAGTTTATTGATGTGGTCTAGCCCAGTGCTTCTCAAACTTCAGTGAGCAGATGAACGACTTGGGGCTCTGATCCAGGCGGCCTACGGTGAGCCTGAGCTTCTGTTTCTAACATGATCCCGGGGGATGTGGATGCTGCTGGTCAAGGAACAAACTTTGAATAGCAAGGATCTAGGTAAGACGTAATAAAGGCCTAAATTATGGGAGTGAAGGTGAGAATGGAAAGGAATGTGAAAAATGGAAACAATGAAGAGTTCATCCAGGACATGAAGAGGGAGAGGGTGGGGCCAAACATGACTGATTTTGAGTTTGATTGACCAGGAGAATTATAGCTCTATTACTAGAAATAGAAGAAGTTGGTTTGGAGAAGAGGAGGAGTCCTATCTTAGATGGAATGAGCTCCTAGTTGAGGTTAGGGTTAAGGATATATATATATAGAGAGAGAGAGAGGGGGGCGGGGAGAAAAGAGGAATGTGGATCTTAGAGGGAAATAGTGAGTTAAGTTTTGGACATTTTGAGTTTGATGTGATTATAGGATGTCCAAGTGAACTTCAGACTATTCGGGTCTAAAGTTCAAGAGAGAGTCTGAGTTGGAGATAAAGATTTTGAAATCTGCAGAATACAGTTGTTAATTGAGTCAGTTAGTAGATAAGATGGCTAAGGGGGAGTATGTGGAGTGATAAGAGAAGGTCCAGGATGGAGCCCTAAGGAATTTAAATATATTAGAGATCAGTAGAGGAAGTGGATAGAACCCATAAAAAAAGAGGCCTCAGAGAAGTAGGAGAAAAATTATAAGATTGTGTTACCAAGGAAGAGCTTCAGGAAGGTCAACAATTCCAAATGCTGCAAAGAGAAGGAATGAGAGGTATCCATTGGATTTCCATAGCAAAAGGCATTGGTGACCATGGTAAAACAACAACAACACCTAATGAATGACATGATCAAAATAGTTGCTTATGATGGCAAGACCTACTGTGTTATCATGGAGTGAGGGGTTGAAGCTGCCTGGAGAAGCAGACTGGAGGTCAGCTTGCCATGTTCACACGGGCACTGATGTCAAGGGAGCAACAGCTGTGATCTCGAGAGAATGATGCCGGGTGGTGGGTGTGTGGATGAGAGTGACAAGAGGAGTAGAGGAAGATGTAGCTGGATGTCAAGAAAGTCTAAGCAACAGGGGTTTTTACTTAAGGGTAGAGAAGGAATGGTTTTGAAGTGGGATTGAGGAGTCAGGAGGCAGCTGCCCCCACCCCTCTGCGATCAGATGTATGAGTGAGCTGTAGAAAAGCTAGCATCCACGTACGAATGCTATAAAGGAGCAGTGAGCTCAAGGTCCCATTGAAGGAAAGGAGCCGGAAGAAAATCCATCAGAGGTTGCGTTGTAGAGAGTTTTTAATCCAGGATTGAGGCGTGAAGAGTGAGCAGTGAAAAGGTTTGGGAGAGGAAGGAACCATGGATTACGTGAAAGGAAGCACAGAGCAATACAGAGATGAGCTTATGGGAGGGAAAAAGAATAGTCCGAGAGGCTTACATTTTGAGTAGTGACCACAGAAGACATGATGGGAACCGCCTGGGATTTAACAAACCCCAGGGATCCCTGGTGAGTGGAGCACTCGGGCTTCCCTGCAGGACTTGGCTGACTCATCTGATTGTGTTTTGAGGGATTCCAGCCCAGATGGCAGTAGCCCAAACGAATTACATTTTGTTCCCAAGATCCTCACTGTGTTGGAAACAGAACTAACCCCTGAGGTACAGGAAGCCTCTCTGGAAAGAGTCACCCACGATCTGGCTTGATGTTGACTGAGAAAAAGCACCATCCGATTGGGTCATTATCGGTGAAGCTTAGGGCAGGGTTGAGGGAAGACTCCAGGCTGAAAAAGATTGAAGAGTGAGTGGGTGGTGAGCTTCGTCAGCACACACTGCCGTTTGGAGAAGTGTGGCTGTGGGACCCCATGCCTGACCACCACGGGTGCTTTACTGTGCACACAAGCTTGCAGACAGAGACGTGGAGCCAAGGAGGAAAGACTGAGAGCAAGAAGGTGGGAGGCGGGTGTGACTAATTAGTGAGAACAGCCTCTCCTTGGGACATGAAAGGCACTTCAGCCGGCCCGGCCCTCCCTCGGAGAAGCTCTGTGGCTGACTCAGCCCGCCCACTCCCTTTCCCTGTCATGTTTTGACTTTCTGTCTTTTCTCTGGCTTCCCAGGCTGGTGCAGTGGAGTCAGGCACGTCTGAATTTGAGCTGTGGCCCTGACTCTTTCTAGACATGTTTTCAAAGTTTCCTATTTTTCTTATCTGTGAAGTGAGGGCAAGCATACCTTCCTCACAGGAGTGTATTAGGGATTGATTACAAAAGGTGACAGGCATTCAATAAACGGTACTTTCCCTGTCTTCCTTCTTCTGTCTCCCCCTTGCTGATCTCCATCTTTCTGTCTTCTGTCGCTCACCTGTCTCCATCTCCCTCTCTCCTATACTGTCCCATTGAAAAGCATCGACTGTGGCAACGTATCTTTCAGCTGGGATTTCAGTTGGATTTTTTTTTATATTGTCTTTTCCATAAACATTATAACCAATTGGAAGGTTTAAATGATGGTATAAGAATTTTGTGTTTCGGTAGCGTAGTGGTTTGATGAGTGGAAAAGTAAATAGTGTGTGTATTTGAAGCACGAAGAAGATAAAGCTTCGGGAAGATTCATAGGACCAGTGAACATTTGAAGTAGGAGTCTCAAGAAGTTTTTTTAAAAAATATATATATTTTTATTGATTTCAGAGAGGAAGAGAGAGAGATAGAAACATCAATGGTGAGAGGGAATCATTGATCAGCTGCCTCCTGCACACCTCACACTGGGGAGCAAGCCCGCAACCTGGGCACATGCCCCCGACCGGAATCAAGCCTGGGACCCTTCAGTCTGGAGGCCAACTCTATCCACTGAGTGAAACTGGCTAGGGCTCAAGAAATTGTTAACATTCCTAAATGGCTTATGAAACTGATGTGGGATCTGCATCGAACCTATGGCCACAGAGTGCTTTGGCA
>NW_005354021.1:435817-469588 GCF_000412655.1 Myotis brandtii
TTCGGTCAGACCAGGCTGCTCATGAACTTGGCTCCAGTGTGTCCAAGTCATTGTGAGATCAGTACAGGTCCTAGCGTCTCTGCAGTTCCTAGTTTCCAAGGTGTGGTGGGAAAGTGGATTCATCCACACAGCTCTGTGTCTGCTATTTTGCCTGCGTCCACAGGAAGCCTGGGGCTGGTCCTTTCTTTTCTAAACTGTCAGAACATGTTTGCAGTTGGCATTGGTCTTTGTAAACACTAATTGTTGGTATTTGAATTCTCAATTGCCAGGGGCGCTGGAAAATAGCAAAAGACACTTGGAAAATGGAGCATTCTTTTCCCCCTTAAACTTCTATAATGGTGGGGATCTGAAAATGTCTGGTTACTGTGCCTTATAACCACGTGCAACATTTCAAATTTGGGGACCTGAATGTATTTTTTCTGTTGTTTCCCATTCCCTCTTCTTTCTTCTCTCTGCTACTTATTCCTCAGTCTCTTTTGATTTTTTTTTTGGGGGGGGTCTAATTTCTTTTGGTCTCTCTTCCCTCTTAATCTCTACTGTATATTTCCCTCATTTTCAACTTTCAACCTAAGACTTTAAAAATAGGTTTAAAAAGATAATGGTCCCTTTCTTTCCTTTTACTATCTAAGGATACGTTTCCCAGTCTGGTCTCCTTGTGTTGTGTTTTTAAAAGGCTTTCATATCAGAGAGCTTGGGAAATGTAAGCAGTTGTAAACCTTAGAATATCATTTCCAGGTCAACTTTGATCTTACATGCCAAGTTTGTCGGTGGGAAAAAAAAATTAAATCTCTCAAATCTAAATCAATAACTAGTGTTCCAAGAGAAACTTCAAAGTTTCGCTCTAGATTTTAAGGAAGGGTAATTCCTTCAATACCAAAGACATGAGATGTCAGGGAAATCCAGAATCCCTTTGTTTAGGACATGGTCTACTTACTTGTACTTTCTTCCCGCTCTGAATAGAAAATCTCCTTTTTTCATTTCTTTTTTTTTTTTTTTTATCTCTCAAGAGACACTTTTACTATATTCTACGGATGACTGTTTTTGATTTAGAGAAGAAATCCACACATAGTGGCTCAAATCTGTTTAGATAAGGTGTTCATTCCTTCCAGCTTTTCATGTTTCAACTTTTGCGGGGCCTGGCGTACATCCACCACCAACACGTTCTTCACAGGGACCTGAAACCTCAGAACATTCTCATCAGTCACCTGGGAGAGCTCAAGCTGGCTGACTTTGGTAAGCTGCCCCTCGAGTCTCTTTCTGGGCTGTGAACAATGATGCTTTTGTGCACACGTGTTTAAAGCATCGACGAGTCCTGGCCTTTGAAAAGTTGAGGCTCAAGGAGAGTGATGCTTTGTGAGGATATCAAACTACCATATAGGAAGTGCGAGGCAAGACATGGAGAGATGGCAGCTCTCTAGGATCATATCAAGCTCCAGTCTGGTCAGATCCTAAAACTTGGGCACCCCTACTAGTCTACTGCCTTTTTTGATATAGAGACATTTATAGAGTGAACTGTACTTGGTAGGTTTCTGTAAATCTGGGTGGAGAGACAGATTCTATCAGAGTAGATTGAGGATATCCCAGAATGACAGGATCAAGCCCCAGATTGTCGAATAGACTCTTCCTGCAATGAAGGCTCTTTGTATCTATATAGGTGAGGCTTTTATTTCCACCAAAGTGATGCCGATTTCTCCTGAGTATTACTATATCTTTCCATTTTAGCACTTATCACAGTTTATAATCACACACACACACACACACACACACACACACACACTCACACTCATTTGTGTGACAATTTTGACTCCTCCACTGGACTATGGGCATTATCATGGCGGCCTGGGTCCATTTTTGCTTAATGTTGTATCCCTAGTGCCTGGCACCATAGTAAGTGCTCAGCAAATATTAGTTGAAGAGCTGGTTCCGTGGGAGCTGAGGAGCCGCTCTTCCCTGTTTGGCAGATGTCAGAGAGTTGTACTGTCGCTGCAGCACTTTATTCTGAGATAGTAGCTTTCATCCGGGTATGTACGTAAACATTTAACAGACATTCATTTATCCAAGCCCCACACAATGACTCATCTATTGAGTATTCTTCCGGCTGTAGATCTTGTGGTTCTGTGAGATCAGTGGCTGGCTGACAAAGTGCTCTCATTGTGCAGGGGAGCCCTTGAAAATGACTCATCTAAGGTCCTACCAAACTAACCAATTTGGATTAGCAACCCCCACCCTTTATCTAACTGGGGATTCCTGGGCTGCAGAAATGGAGGGCGGCCGTATTGGTTAGGAAGTGAGTTCTGTCGCTGTTACAGAGACCCAGAATTACAGAGGCAGAAACATGCTAGAAGCCTACTTACTCTCACATAACCATCTGAGCTGAGCAGTCAGAACGTGTAAGGTGGCACCCCGGTGCGTGGTGCACCCTCCTTCTGTCTGTGGCCCCCCCGTCCCCAGGGTGTTGCTCCAGGTGCATATTTCAAGATGACTGCCGCCTCCTTCTTATTACAGCCGGGAGGAGGGAGATCTGGAAGTTCGCACATCACTCCTGTTTGTATTGTGCAGGCAAGATTTAGTCACTCATTACACTTAGCTGCCAGGAAGGCCACCTCTAGCTGCAAAGTCGGCCAAACTTTGAGAAATGGACTTGATGGAGAAGTGCACAAGGGTTAAGATAGTTGAGTAGCTTTCTTAAAAGCACCCAGAGAGTGTGTGTTATTTTTAAATATTGTTTCCTCAGCCAGCTAAACCCTCCCTGGTAGAATGTGTCACTGTGGCTCTCCAGATCCCAGGTCAGTGAGTTCTGTGCTTCTCCCCTTTGGTCAGGTCTTGCTCGGGCCAAGTCCATTCCCAGCCAGACATACTCTTCAGAAGTTGTGACCCTCTGGTACCGCCCTCCTGATGCCTTGCTGGGAGCCACTGAATATTCCTCTGAACTGGACATATGGTAAGAGCTAGTGCCCCCAAAATAGGAGTCACCCTACCCTTGAGGGTTACTTTATCATCTGTACTATATTTTAAATAATAATTCTAATGATAATCACATTTGTCTACAGAAACGTAAAGTGCTTTCAAATATCTATCCCATTTGATTTTTCCAATCATTCTACAAGTTTTTACAGTTAAAGAAACTGAGACTCAGATCAGTCTTGCCCAACGCGTGAATCCTATATTCTTTCTATCAT
Organism: Myotis brandtii; assembly: GCF_000412655.1. NCBI lineage: Eukaryota > Metazoa > Chordata > Mammalia > Chiroptera > Vespertilionidae > Myotis > Myotis brandtii. Next base: position 438,997 of record NW_005354021.1, read on the forward strand.
GCCTCACCTCCTAGCTCTTCTCGTCAATCCTTTGTCTTCTCTCCTTGTCCTCAGAGAAACACACACACACTCCCAACACACACACACACACACACACACACACACACACACACACTCATCTGTACATGCATGCTCACACATGTCCAAACATAGTTCAGAGCCTGGTGGCAAAAGCATAATGACCAAGAATCAGGAGACCTGATTTTTATGCCAATTCTACTTCTAATCAGTTTCTCTGGATTCTGTTATCTTGAAAAAGCCATGTATCCTCTTTATGTCTATGTTTCTCTATTTTTAAAATGAGGGTAACAAACTCTCCCCTTGAGGGGTTAAATGGGATTGTAGTTCAAGTGTAAGAACAAGATAGATGGTGTCAAGTAGAACCACATTGCTGGGGAGGCTCTTGGATTAAAGGGATGTGGTGATGAGTGTGGGCTCTCAGGCACTCCTCCTTCCTAGGGCAGTGGTGTTATGTTATCTAGACCTTATTCCTGAAATATCTCAGGCATGTGGGGGCCACAGTTAGATGTGTGGTGACCACAGTCATAGGCATCTCCTCAAAGGTAAAAAAAAATACATGGACTTCTTTCAAGACCTTAGAAGGTCATATATAAACGGTAGGCACTGTTTTTTTTTTAAAAAAATCAATAATGGATTAAAAGCATTAGACAGTATCCTAAAAGGCTAAACTAAGCTTTAGATTTCCCAAAGAATTGAGAAAGGTTGCAGAAATTTCCCCCAGTGTATCTGGAGCGTTGATTTCCTAATCCCCGGTGCCAGCACACACAGAGAAGGGTTAGGGCAGGGGGTGGAGACCATTGGATGGTATTCACCAGCTCAGTTTCTGAGTTGGCTTATCTCATAGTTGACCATTGCTAGCAACCAAAATGATTTTAAACCATTTGACAGTTTTCCATTACTTCTAGTCTTCTCCACTTACTGTTTTTAAATTATACCTTTTATAGGGTGTCCCAAAATTCATGCAAGATTTGAATTTTGCGTGAGCATTAACAACAACAACAAAAAATAAAAGCCTAATTTTACTTGGTTTATTGAATCTGATTCTAATATCTATTGCCCTTTGATTTCAATCCCTTCAATTTGATAAGCATTACCAGGTACCAATTATGGCCCAGGAGCAGGGACAATGAAGACCAATGAAGACCACAGCTTTGCGTATGTGCCAGCAAAGCCGTGGAGGCCATTTACCTGATGTGTTATTCCATACATAACCCTATGCTGTATACTTTATGAATCAATAAAAAATTTACAATTTTTAATTATAAACCTGTGTTTTCTATCAAAATTACAGTGGGGCCTTGACTTCCAAGTTTAATTCGTTCTGTGACGGAGCTCGTAACTCAAATTACTCGTATGTCAAATCTTAAAGTGAACGAGTGAGACACGTGATGCTGGGCTGATGTTGTGGCGTTCACTGTGACGTTCGCTGCGCCAACTGGTGGTGGGGTATCTGAAGCTGGCTCGTAACCCAAATTTTAGCTCGCAACTCAAAGCAAAAAATCGGCCGAGAGACGGCTTATATCTCGAAAAACTCGTTAGTCGGGACACTCGTAAGTCAAGGCCCCACTGTACTTCTTGTGTGAATTTTGGGACACCCTATATATCTGTTGCTTTAAAGATAAGAAGCAAAAAAGAATGTGGATATTTAAAGACAAGCTAATGAGAAGCTTTAAAATGACAATAGTTCTAAAAATTTGACTCAAGACACTACTGACCAGATTCTTTGTTAATCCTCACCTGAGGATACTTTTTCCATTGATTTTTTTAGAGCGAGTGGAAGGAGGGGAAGAGACAGAGAGAGAGTACATGCCCTTGACCAGAATCAAACCCAGGACCCTTCAGTCCACAGGCCAACGCTCTAACTGGCTAGAGCTAACCAGATTCTTAAGTTACATTTGTCTGATCAAAGATGTTTTAACACATATCAAGATGTCTCCTAGACATGAAAAATCATTAAAAAGTAAATATGTGGCTATTATATCCAAATTGACTTTTTAAAAATTGGGGATAAAAACAACCTGTTGTTTGAGGGGGAAGAAATCTGCTTGCAAACCTCAATCTGGTAGCTTTTATTCACATACGTACAAAAGTCTAAGAATAAGCCAGTTGATTATTTAAAATGCAAACCCAATATTAGCTCATGAAAACAGTCTATATTTCTTTAGAAATAATAAAATACAGTTAGATTTTAATTATATATATAAGAATTCTGCTTTCTCCTACCCAAGTTAAAGTAAATTAAATAGCGTGTGTCTATAGTCAGATGGAAAAAATAAAAATTTATCACATGGGATAAATACATATGAATAATATTAAAGACCATATTTAATATGAATCTTTAATAATATGATGATTTGTAATAAAATGCTTTACTTATATATCCTTTATCATGCCAGGCCAAAAAATGTCAAGCTGGTTCAAGGAGTTTGCAGAATTGTGTGTTATGGTGAAAGGGATTTGGAGCCAAAGTATTGGACCGTGGGGAGAATCTCTGTAATCTGTCCACTGAGCCATTTTTATCATCCAGAGACGATAAGAAGAAAAGTGTGCATTATTAGCAAAATAAATCATACTTCTTACTATCTCTCAACAATGACTCCCTCATTTGACTACATAGGGAAGGAAACATGTTTCACCCCATTTAACCTATTTTCAGATGCACACTCTTGCTGCACCTTAAATCAGCATGCGGCTTACAATCAGCAGCATCTGACCATAGCCATCAGCCCGGCTGCACTGTAGTTGCCATTGCACATGTGTGAACATCAAACGTGCCAGCGTCAGGACTTGCAGCATGAGTGTCAGTGACTTGGAAGAATCTTGCTGACAGAAGAGCTCCCCCCCCTTCCCTCCTCTCCCTCCCTCCTCCTCCCTCCCCCAAGAACCAAACGGTTGTGGAAAGAGAGTGAATCAGACGTGTTTAGCAACATTCTTTAAGCAGGAGTCACCTATGTAAAAAGGTGACATAGAAGTAGGCTATGTAACTGCAAGGTCAGCTTGGGAGCCCAGCACCAGTGACTGTTAGTTCTCTAATGGATTATTTTAAGACATGCTGTGTCATCAAACTCCTGATGTCGAGGGCGATACCGTGGATAAACATAGACATCAAAGAGTCTGAGTCAAATGCTGAATGTGGAAAAAAGTTTCAGGAACACCTAAACCAATGTCTTTCACTTGATGTTCCAGTTTTTGCATGTACAAGTATGACATATGATGAAATAATCTGTCTAATTAAGTGTATAGCAGCCCTTTCAATAAGTGTAAAGGCAACATTCTGAGCATGTCATAGTTTAACTCGCAGGTGTTTTGTTTCTTAATGGCACACACAATAGTGGTGCCTCTTACAATGACAGCATCTTAGGTTCAGTGGAAGAGAGCGTTCAGTTTGGAGGTTTAGAACTTTCCCCTCCTCTCATAAAATGGACAGTTAATGAGCTTGAATGAGCCAGAATGTTTGCTCCCTATACTGTGTTCCTAAATGCTGGTTGCATTCCAGTTTAACAAAAAGCTGCAGGCTGTTCTTATTTTTTGGTTGACAAAGGGACTTTTATTTTTTTGCCCAAGATTTTATAATAGCATGTGGCCTCTATTTAACTGTCCCCAAAATATTTCCTGGGAGGAGAAATGCTAGTAGTTCAGTTTTGCAGGTCTGGTTTCCTTGAAACGGTCTGTTGACTCTTATTTCTTTTGCTAGGGGTGCCGGCTGCATCTTTATTGAAATGTTCCAGGGTCAACCTTTGTTTCCTGGGGTTACCAGCATCTTTGAACAGCTGGAGAAGATCTGGGAGGTAAGAGAAGAATTCCTCTTAGGAAGAAGAAATATCTGCGTTTCAAACTTTAAATCAAATTTGCCTTTGAGACGAATGACGCAGTCCATCTGCTTTGAGATATGAAGCTCTATGTTAAGGTCATGGAGACTGTGGTATTTGCAACAGTATAAGTACCTTGGGAATGAGTGTCCAGAAACCCCTGTTGTCCTGTAACATCCCATGAATCCACCTGCACCCTATACTATAGTCTCGGTTTCTTGGGGCGATTTCTGCCATTCCTACTTAAGCACATTTCTGCCTGGCCACCCCCAGCTCGAATTCTACTATATGTCTGGCCCTGAATCTTTGTCAACTGAAGACAAGGCACTAAATTGTCATAGAACTCCAATGGAAACGAAGGCCTAGCATGTTTGTGTGAGAGAAATACTGTATTTATCATGCTCTTCCAAAACCAAATGCCTAAGATGTTAAGGTGCTTTTGCGTGTGTGGTTCCATTTCTTTTATTCTTAAGTTTATTTTTAATTATGATTTACATTCCATATTATTTTGTATTAGTTTCAGGTGTACAGCATAGTGATTAGACAATCATATACTTTATAAAGTGATTTCCCTGGTATTTCCAGTACCCACCCAGCACCATACATAGTTATTGCAATATTATTGACTACATTTCCTGTGCTGTACTTTACATCTCCATAACTCTCTTGTAGCTAGCAATTTGTAGTTCTTAATCCCTTCACCTTTGTCACCCAGTTCCCCCAAACTCCTCCCCTTTGGCAACTATCAGTCTGTTCTCTGTGTCTCTGAGTCTGTTTCAATTTTGCTTGCTCATTTAGTTTGGTCTTTAGACTCCACATACAAGTGAAATCATATGGTATTTGTGTTTCTCTGACTGATTTATGTCGCTTAGCATAATACCCTCTAGGTTCATCCATGCTGTCATAAATGGTAAGATGTTATTCTTTTATATAGCCAAGTAATATTTCATTGCATATCCACTCTCTATTGATAGACACTTGGGCTGCTTCCATATCTTTTTTAAAAATTTATCTTTATTGTTGAAAGTATTACAGATGTCCCTTTTTTCTCCCATTGACCGCTCCACCCCGCCCTCCCAGGCCTTCATCTCACTATTGTCTGTGTCTATGGGTTATGCATATATACAGATAATCTCTCCCCACCCACCACCCACCCCTGCCTTCCCTCTGAGATTCTGTTCCATTCTTCTGTGTCTCTGGATCTATTTTGCTTCCATATCTTGGCTATTGTAAATAACACTGCAGTGAACATAGGGGGGCATGTATTCTTTCAAATTAGTGTTTTGAGTTTCTTTGGATATGTACCCAGAAGTGGAATCACTGAGTCATAAGGCAGTTCCATTTTTACTTTTTTGAAGAACCTCCATGCTGTTTTTCATAGTGGCTGCACCAATCTGCAATCCCACCAATAGTGCATGAGGTTTCCCTTTTCTCCACATCCTTGCCAAAAGTTGTTTGTTGATTTTCTGATGATACCCATTCTGACAGGTGTGAGGTGATATCTCATTGTGTGTTTTTTAAATATATTTTTATTGATTTCTGAGAGGAAGGGAGAGGGAGAGAGAGAGAAACATCAATGATTAGAGAAAATCATTGATTGGCTGCCTCCTGCACGCCCCCTACTGGGGACCAAGCCCACAATCCGGGCATTTGCTCTGACCAGGAATCAAACTGTGACCGCCTGGTTCATAGGTCAACACTCAACCACTGAGCCATACTGGCCGTACTAGAAATTATCTTTAATACACACATAAAGGTGCAGAAAACTTTAGGGAACACTGGGGAAAGGGGAAAATAATTAGTTGCCAGTTCTGGAAAGTTATTGTCTCACCTCGATGAAGAAATTCTATGCCAGTCTTGTGCTAGAAATTCGTGACCCAGAAGACACTGTCTTCTGGCTAAAATTAAATGTGCTTTGAGAAATTAAGACATTTTATAGAGATTAATTACTGCCATTACAATTTTCTTTTTGATATATGGGGGCTATTATGGAGCAACATAGGAAATACTGATTTTTTTTTCTCCAAGCTCCCCTGCAAGACAGATAAATGCTATTTCTCTTCAAACAGCATCACTGGGTGAGAAAACATCGTCTAAGCTGGAGGCAGCTTAATGTAATAATAGCTTTAAAACTGTAAAGCCAGGGTTTGAATTCTAGCGACTTTTTAGCTAAACAAATGTGGGCAGGCTGTGTAGCTCCTCTGAGCTTCCGTTTGCTCATTTGTTAAATGGGGCTGCCGGTCATGACTTCCTAGCCTTCTGTCAGAATTCCATAAGGTCAGATGCATAGCAAGTTTCCTGTGCCAAAAGTGCTCAAGAAATATCTGCTGCCTTTCCCTGTCAGATAAATTATTATTGTAGAGATGTTTCAATCACCTAAGTGCGGAAAAGCCTTTCCTGATATACAGCCTCGTTGTTCCTCCGTGTGGTCTTACTTCTTGTCCACACTAGAGGAAGTACTTAGATATCACAGAACAGAAAGAATGGGCTATTTCCCAGGACCTGATGGCTCTCTAGTTATTGGTTTAAGTTTCCAGGACTGGCCTCGCTGACTGACACTGGCCATCTGAAGATGTGTTTGGTAATTCAGTAAGTGAAAGAATTTGCACTTGAACCTGGACATTAAGTACCAAAACAAACATGTCTTAACAGCAAAAACAAACATGTCTTGACAAATAGTTCCTGCCCAGAAAGCCATGTTCATGTCTACCATTGTCTTTATCACACTGCAGTCAACCAACGGGACTTTATTTTGACATTTATGACAACTCATTGCAAATTTAAAACAAGTGACCATATTAGAAATACCACTGGCCTGCAGTCAGAAGACGTGAGTTCTGAACCCAGCTCTAACTTCAAGTTATGAGGGAGAGCAATTCACATCACCGACCTCCCTGGGTTTCCAGCGTGATACATGTTACAGAGGCTCCTCAACCTATGACAGGTTACCTCCTCATAAACCCATCATAAGCTGAAAATGTCATAAATCAAACCATAGTAAGTCCGGGACCACTCGTATTTGATTTTCTGATTCCATGAAGTTGTGACTTCTTTGAACAAGAAGAATCTTGTAGCTCCCATCATTTAAAATCATAATATTCTTCTCTGTTTATCTGATTCCACCACCCACCCAGGTAGTTTTTATCGAGTTTGTCAACTTGCATAGCTCATTGTTGACTTTTGATCTGTACTGACCAAGGATACAGTTCCATAGTACCTAGCCATACTTTGTGAGCAGCAGGAGGTCAGATTCATTATGTCTCATTCCTACCTGGTCCTGCCGAAGGAGGACAATGGTTTTGTCATCATTGACATTTATCCCAGCTGTAGCTCCACACTCTGAGGGCAAAGTGGAAAAGTCACCCCAATCAGCAGTGTGTTGTCTTTCTGCTACTACATCTCAGGCGGGTTAGAAATATAAACATTACAAATAGTTCCTGAACTTACGTTTTACTAAACATGGTCTACCCAAATGAGAATAGGAAATCCATTTCCAGTCTACGAGAGTGGATGTAGGAATGGCTTCTTTGAAAGCAACGTGTCCATTCTAAATCTCCCTGTCTCTAAACACAACCTTCCTCTAGATTTATCCTGAGGTCTCACTCTTAGGAATAAAGACATTATGAGAAGTCCTGAATTTTTCTTTTATCATCTTTCTGAAGTGTGTGTGTGTGTGTGTGTGTGTGTGTGTGTGTGTGTGTGTGTGTTTTCACATCTGATGAATCCATTAATCAAAATGCCTTCAGTTTCCATTCCAACAAAGGTCGAAAACAGCCCCTGCAGCCCACTGTTTTCAAATATAGCACTCACTAGCTGCCTTTTTAGGAGCCTTTAGGGAGGGCGTAAATCAACAATTTTTGGTTTTCAGTTTCCCAGACTGAAGTGGAGATTTAGTAATTTTCTCAAGTGAAAACAAATTCAATAACTTTCAAATAGAAACTCAGCATCAAATTTCCAAATAAAGGATATTGAATTTTGTTTAAACGTTTAAAATCTCAAGCTTACAGCTTTTAATATAGTAAACATTATTGGTATCCATTTTGCTGATTTAATTAAACATAACACAAAATAACCATTCTGGTAACTTTCGCCTCAGAAAAATATGGATGTGGTCGTTATTTATTTCCCTTATTGCTTTCTCTTCATTATCTTTGCTTTCTTTTCATTGTACTTTGCCCATTAACCGAAGATGTATGGCTATCTGCGAGTCACATCCACTGGCTTACATGCACCTCTGTGCAATAAGCATCCAATGCATATGATGGTAGGTTAAAAATGAGGAATTAGCTTCCCACCCTCCTGCCCACTCTTACAAAAGTAGAAGTAGTCCCGTTGGCTTTTCACAATGGATTCAGGACCTTTAGTGCTCCTTGGGCTCAGGTGGTTGATAGGAGACGCCTGTAATCCTCCCAGTAGCTTTTCAGCTTGTTTAGGGAATGGATCAAAGAAAGAAGATTTTGCTGTGTGGTGTGATTTTTCATTCTATGAGGGAAAATAGCACTTGGGTTCGCCTCAGAAAAATATGGATGTGGTCGTTATTTATTTCCCTTATTGCTTTCTCTTCATTATCTTTGCTTTCTTTTCATTGTACTTTGCCCATTAACCAAAGACGTATGGCTATCTGTGAGTCACATCCACTGGCTTGCATGCACCTCTGTGCAATAAGCATCCAGTGCATATGATGGTAGGTTAAAAACGAGGAATTAGCTTCCCATCCTCCTGCCCACTCCTACAAAAGTAGAAGTAGTCCAGTTGGTTTTTCACAATGGATTCAGGACCTTTAGTGCCTCTTGGGCTCAGGTGGTTGATAGGAGACGCCTGTAATCCTCCCAGTAGCTTTTCAGCTTGTTTAGGGAATGGATCAAAGAAAGAAGATTTTGCTGTGTGGTGTGATTTTTCATTCTATGAGGGAAAATAGCACTTGGGTGTCTTTTGTTCGAGGACAAGCTTAACAGGCACCACAAAATGTACTTTCCTGCCAGAGTCCTGGTCAGCAAGCCGGTGGGTATTAAGGTTCTGGATTCCTCATTGATGATCATCAGCCACTTGTTGGGCAGTTGACTTCTTATTGTCTCTGTCCAGCATTTTAAAATGGATTCTGTAGCCTCTTTCTATAAAAAATGCTTCTAAGAAGAATTATATTGTAATGGTGTAATAAAAGCTATTAGTAGTTTACTAACGTTTTATAAAAACAGTGTTATTCTAGCTCCCAGATATAACTAACATTGGGCTTTTATGATTATCTTTTTTTAAAAATGATAAGGCGATACCTATAAGGAAACTCAGAAACATCACCATCCCAAATCTGAAATGTTTTGTCGTTGTATTCCCAAGGACTGTTATTTTCCCATTAATTCAAAACTAGAGCTTTAATTTGGTAAGCCAAAGTACAAAGGAGGTTTTCTTTAGTGATGTTGTTACTATTACTACCCACCAGTTAAAACCCAAATACCAGACTCCAAGCTGTTGGGCCACAGAAAACTCAAGCAAATGAGATGAATTTGGTAGAAAGGACTGGGGTTGGGCTAGGGATCAATTTTAGCCAACATTCCACTGCCTCAAGGTCAGTAATCTGAACCCTTTTAATTTGAGCGTATTGTGAACAGCTGAACGCCAGGCTGGGGCATAATGTAGGCTGTCAATGCCTCCTGTTGGATATATATATAGTTCTCTAATGTAAGGCAAAGGGACATCCCTCCTGCTTCTTTATATCCCAGCTCCCAACATAGCATCCTAATGTATGTTGGTCGTGCAAAAGATATTTAATGATGAGGATATGACTTCAAGCAAGGCTGTATGATCTGCTTCAGAACAAGTGAGTTAGTGGAGACACAAGCTCAGAACCTGTATTAGGATTCTCCAGAGAAACAAAGCCAATAGGATATCTAGAGATCTATAAGAGGAGATCTATTGTTGGAATTGGCTCATGCAGTCATGGAGGCTGAAATATGTCATTTGCAAACTGGAGACCAGAAAAGCCAGTGGTTCTGCTATAATTTAGTCCGAGGCCAAGGGCCCGAGAACTGCGGGGGCTGCCGGTGATAAATCTGAGTCTGAAGACCCGAGAGCCAGGGGCACTGATGTCTGAGGGCAGGAGAAATCAGACATCCCAGCTCAAAAAGAGAGAGATCATGTCCTTCCTCCACCTATCTGTTCCTCTTGGAGCCCTCAATGGGTTGGATGATGCTTCCCAGGTGGGTGAGGACGGGTCTCTACTCAGTCCACTGATTCAAATGCTAATCTCTTCCTGAAACATCTCACAGGCACACCCAGAAAAGATGTTTTACCAGCTATCTGGGCATCCCTTGCCTCAATCAAGTTCACCCATAAAATTGACCATTACAGGACCACAGGAATATACTAGTTTTGCCCATACAGCTACAAATAAGGAAACACAAAAGTTTCTTTCTTGGATACATCAGCTGGTGTAATGTGACCTACGTCTAATTCTTGCCTGATCTGTCCTTCATGTCTTCACACCTGCTCCATCCGCCTCACGTCTCCCCTAACTTCTCTCTGTCTTTCTTTGGCTTTGCGTAGGTGTTGGGAGTCCCTACCGAGGACACCTGGCCTGGAGTTTCCAAACTACCTAACTACAATCCAGGTAACATTTGATTTGAGCTTTGGAGTGCTCTAAGAATTAGCAGTGTGAGAGATTTAGGTACACAGAGTGTTCTATTGTTGTTAACTCAACAGGGAAGATAGGTCTAGACAAATTTTTAGGTTCTTGAATTCCCTGACTAATCCTTTTACGAGAAGGACACTGAAATAGTAGTTAAGGTTAGATTAGTTCTCAAGCTCTGTAAACCACAAGTAGCAAACTGAATGAGCATTTGAAATGACTGTTACTGTGGATTCCACATCCATTTCCAAATACACAAGTGCCAAAGGAAGCAACTACAAAGATAGTGTCATGTTTGAGCCCAGGGCTGTCATGGATTTCTATGCTTCTACAACAGAGGGGAGGTAGAAACTCATTTGGCTCATTAGGCCTTGGGCAGGAGAGCTAAGATGTGTCTAGATTGTACAAGAGTTCACCACTGGGTCATTTTCTGTCACGTATTTGGTCCTCCAAGACTAGCTCCTAGGGTGGATATGGAAGTGTTAGACGTGTTGTCCACGGGGGAGGTCTGTGAGGAATGGTCCCAAGACCATGGCAGAGGGGACAGATTAACCAGTTGTCACATCAAAGATGTAGAGACAGAAGGGTGGAGCCAAGCGGTGAGCTATAGGATGAAGGGATGTATCCGATGCTGGAGAAGCAAGAATGGCCACACGAGAGCTGGACTCCTGCTGCCAGGATGGAAGGAGAGGTAGATATGCACAGAGAAGGACAGGTTAGGGTGAATGTGGCCCAAGTCACCTTTTCTAGTCTTCATAGTCTTACGGTGCCCCATGACTAAAAACGGATTTTTTTTTTTTTCCAAACTGTTGTCACTGTGAACATTGGTATGAGCTTATCTTGCAAGGGCTTCCTGAGAGCAAGACACTGGAGAGGGATGGAAAAGGTGGTTAAAGAGAAAAACAGTGGACAATGGAGGCTAGGGATGGTTTTCTTTCTTTCTGCAGCATCTACTATTTTTGCTCAAACAGCTATCCACGGGGATCAGAGATCTTGAACTAACTAGGATTACGGAAACCTTATAGCAAGCTAAAGACAAACCATAAAGTCATTTCAGCTTTGTGTGAATGGTCGTAGGCATTGCTAAATGGCTTTAGGGTCACTCACACATAGGTTACCATTTCTAACCATTTTGCTAGTTTGGCACCTGAGAAAAATGCTGCTGTCTGGCCACAGGGCCTTGCCTTTGGTCTGAGATAGAGAGAAAAAAGAACAGGCTTCTTGCGGAGACCAGGACCCAGGCTGCGATAGGTCCTCTCTCTTGTTGCCATGGTTTCTAGGAGAGTCTGGCTTTCGTCTTTTCCGACCCTGCCCATACCTCTCTTCACCCCGCCTATACGCTCTCCTCCAGGTGAAAATGGGACCCCACCCCCACCCCCAGTTTTCTGCAATGGGTGCAAGCAGAAGTTTAGGGTCACAGATGGGTTGTAGAAAACAATTTGGATAATGTTGATACAAAGCTGCCACAGTGAGCATGTGATGTTTCCCCAAACTTCAAACATTTGGGTTTCAGGTTGGTTCAGGCAATAAACAGTTTCTCAGTACAGAAGGCCTAGTTGAGAACAACAATGATAGGAACTTGGCCAAATGCTCCCCTGCCAGATTCTGGACTAAATAAGGTAACTGGGGTTCCAATAAAACAGTGAAAAATAGGTGACATCTTTCATTTTGCTGTCGTTTCAAAGTCATGTGCAATTTTTTATTTCTGGAGAGAAATCTCCAGATTCAGCATCAATGGGGTTCAGACTTCGCATTGTTTTTCTAGGAAGCATTCAGTGTAATTCAAATGAGACCAACCATTTTAAGCACCTACTCTCTGCTGTGCTGGGTGCTGGGTCCGTTCTTGGCTGTTTAAGAGCTTGGGTTTGTATTTACTCGTCCACACCCTTTCCCCAGCTCTCCTTCTGAGGGGCAGGGTGCTCATGTGTGAGCCCTGTGTCCATGGGCTTGAGCAGTGAGTGGCTGTGGGCAGAGCTTGTGGAAGGACAAGAGTTATAGCCTTAGCCACAGCCAAGATGTAAACCCCTATCTGTACATCTTAACAGTCCAGCTTCTCTTGGGTCTGGGATCAATACCATCAATGACTCAATCATAAGGACTGTTTTAAAGGGGTCGTCCACCTCTGTGTTCCAGGAACACCCCCTCTGTGAATCGACAAGTCTCTCTGAACCCCCTTCCCTAGCAACCCCACCCCCCTCTGAGCTGCTGTTGCTGCTTCATGCCCTTGTACTCCAATGACTAAGGGACCAGAAGAGGGGATGAGAGCCAGAAAAATGTCACCGAGCAGAAGTGTGGACACCATTCTGGATGAGCTTTCCATTGTTTTCCTTTCTGTTCTAAGTTGTAGTAAGGACCCCAAACTTTGAACTCAGCTGGCACTGCAATTTTGAGGGAGCCAAAGAGCTCAGAACTTGGCAAATCCTCCAGTTTCCATCTGCGCCCACTCTGCCATTTCCCGGCCATGCCTGGACTGTGTCTAGGAAGACAACACAGTCCCTCTGTGTGTAGGTTAATACAAACAAAACCCAGCCCGCTGACGGATCTGTCTGAGCAGTTACCTGTCTTCTAGGGACACTGGTGAGCAGGGTTGCAGGTATTCTAGCCCTCAATTCAGACTGTTGTGCCTGATTAAATCGGGGTAATGGAAGAGGTGCATAATTTTAGAGACTGGTCTCTCTCTCTCTCTCTCTCTCTCTCTCTCTCTCGATTGAAGAGGTGCATAATTTTAGAGACTGGTCTTTCTCTCTCTCTCTCTCTCTTTCTTTCTTCCTTCTTTTTTCCCTTTCTTTTCCTTCCTTCTTTGCTTCCTCCCTCCCTCCCTCCTTCCCTCCCTTCCTCCCTCCCTTCCTTCCTTCCTTCCTTCCTTCCTTCCTTCCTTCCTTCCTTCCTTCCTTCCTTCCTTCCTTCCTTCCTTCCTTCCTTCCTTCCTTCCTTCCTTCCTTCCTTTCCTCCCTTCCTCCCTTCCTTCCTTCCTTCCTTCCTTCCTTCCTTCCTTCCTTCCTCCTTCCTTCCGTCCCTCTCCCCCACCCCCATTGTAAGCAAGCTGGCTGAGAACTCTGTGTCCTCTACTTCAAAGGGCCAGTTGTCTTATTTTGATGTGGGCAGATTAAGAAGTAGCCTTTGAAAAGTAGGCTTTCTTTCTTTTCTTTTTTTTCTTTTTTGTTTAATCTTTTCTCCTGGGATAGCTTTCAGAGCAATATATCCAAGTGTCAGTGAGGGGGTTCTGACGAGCGTGGATTCCCAGACTCTCAGCAGGATCATTCTCTAACAGAAATATAAAAGTGAAATATTAAAAACCCTGGAACGTGAACTCCATCTGCAGAGTAGCCAGTGTCTCGCCTGCTCACACCCTGGGAAAAAAAGATCTCCTTGAAAAAAGAGGGAGGAGAAAAAAAGTGCTTTGAGGACGAGGTTTACAGGTTTAGTAGAGCATAGTAACATCCCCTCAAAGAAGTGGGTGTTGCTCTGTGACCCCCCAAAATGCTCCTCCTTTGACTCAGCCGCCAGAACACTCACCCTCCCCTGGCAACACACCCCCTTTTCACATGCTCACCGAGGCGCCTGTGATTGGCTGAACAATGAGCTGGTCACACTTGCTAAAGGCCTGCCATCCTTCACACAATTAGCCAAGACACATTAATCAAACTGGCGGGAGCTGGGGCTGTGCTGGCCTCCTGCAGTGGGGGAAGGGGGCAGTTTTGTGATCCTTAATAAGAGTCCGCAGGAAGCAATGATAAAGGACAGCATGCTAGAGGGGATTCTCTCAGAAAGTCTAAAAAGGGGAAAACCCCAACTGATGCCGGAACTGTGAAGCGCTGGGTTTGTGGCACAGAAGACCCCAGAAGCTTAGAGCAAACTGGGTATTGGTCTTGGTTCACACCTGCTAATGCACGACAGTCGTGTGAATGGAAAGGGTGGGCCCCTGTGGACGTTTCTACAAAGTTCCCTTTCCCCCTGCCCCAAGAAAAAAAAATCAGGGGTCCCTTCCCTTTTGAGCCTCAAGTACTTTAGGCCCCCCAACTGGAACCAATAGGAGTCAAGCATAGATAAAAAGTAGAGAACTATTTAGAATCAATAAGAGAAGGTATTAACTGATAAGGAGTTTGGTTCTAAATGAAGTATTTGGAAGCCATTAAAAATAGTTAATTTTGAGATTAAAAAATAAGTTAACATTTGTGCTTTTAAAAAAAAATCCTTACCTGAGGATATGTATATTGATGGGAGAGAGAGAGAGAGAGAGAGAGAGATAAGAGAGAGAGAGAGATAAGAGAGAGAGAGATAAGAGAGAGAGAGAAAGAGAGAGAGAGAGAGAGAGAGAGAGAGAGGTGAGAGAGAAACAGTGACTCCAGTATGTGCTCTGACCGGAATCCAACCTGCCGCCTCCGGTATGACGCGCCAACCAGCTAAGCTGTACCAGCCAGGGCCACATTCGTGTGTTTCATCTTCTGGCTTTTCTTTTCCAAATTTCCTCTACATGGATTTTTCCAATGGCAATCTAGAGCTCAGAAGATCGGACCTTAGAGACGGGTTTGCCACGGAATTGTGTAAGGCTTTTAAAAAGACTCAACTAAATATTTAGACATTTCTCAGCTAAAGTAAACAGAGGCCTCACTCCCCTGGAGGTTGCCAGTCGCCATCTCATTAGATGCAGAGATCCTGTGATAAAGAGAAACTTTTTTCCTGCCACATGATTGCAGCCCAGTTGTGGTTTTTAATGTGTCATTGATTGTTTCATCCAGCTTCTTTTGCTCCACTCAGAGGGTCTGCCGTGGCTCTGTTTGCTTCCTTAAACACGGTTCCTGAAAGCACTCATGCTGTGTGAGCGCAAATCCCAGCATTAATGTACTGCTGGGTTCATTTCACCACGCTCAAAAGCGCCGAGTTTAAATCCCTCTCAATTCCATCTGGGGCACCAGAAGACTTTATCCTTCTTCACTAATGGCTCCAAGTTTACATCTAGATCCTGGGGTCAAGGACAGGAGAGGATTTAGAAATAACAGTGCATGACATTAGGCGATGCATTTGCCAAATTGGCAATTAGTTCCTGATGTGCGTGCAAAGCATCTCATTCCTGTCTCTTTGATGCTTGTTCCCATTGAGAAGGGAATGGAGTCCGCAGAGGCCTTCAGACGTTTAAAGGAATATCTGCTGAAAATCATGCCTGATTTGTGGCATGAGCTCAGCGGCAGGGACGCATCCGGGATTACCCCGGTCCGCCCAGCCCCGGGGAAGAAGGCTGCACAGGGAGAGATTTTCCACTCGAGGAACTCAGTGGAGACCTAAAGGCAGGAAAGCGGTACTAAAAGCCCGACAGGGACGCAGACTCCGATGGACTGTGGGCATAGGCAATGGAGCCTGCTCACGCCTAGTCCTTTTCAGTACGCCTGCTCTTTCAACCTCTGACCACCAGGTGGAAGCAAGAAATAGCAGGGACGGAAATAACAGGCGGGCTGACACCAGACAGCATTATCAGGGAGCTAATCTAGCCTTTCTCTCGGAATGTTTTCTTTTGACCTGAAATCCAGTGAAGCTTTGCTTCGTTGGTCACTACGGTGGGACAGATGATGATTAAAATCTAAAATGACCCTTGTCTCTATTGGGATGCTAAAGCGCTACCGTGCTTTGGGCTCAAAGGGTTTTGAGCAAGTCTCTGTGTGTTTGTTGTGATTGGCATCCGCTCAGTCACTCGACCTGTTAGCCAAGGGAGTTATGGAGATATTCAGTGGGCTGGACGAGGCGGGAGGCACTGGGGAGGGAGGTTTTAACTAAGAGCATCAACTCTCCCATGGACGGGCAAGTCCAAGCTCCACCTTGTATTTTCTGGAGGAAGTTACTTATTTCCCAGTTCCCTAATCTGCGAAATGGGGACAATCCTATCATTGGAAAAGTGTTCCCTGTGTGCCAAGCACAGGGCACACATAACTGCTAGTCCTTCCTCCTGCCTGCCAGGGCCCATGCTGGTGGGAGTACCACGATCTTACACCACAAAGCCAAGGCTTTCTTCCCGGTCCCCACAGAAGCATTTCTGAATGGGCAGGGGGCCAGTCCACAGCCAAATATTGTTCTTCTTCCACTAACCGACTAATCCCTGAGTCTCATTTTGCAGGGCTGTTCTGAGAAATAATTATTCATCTACATGGGAAATTATTCATCTGCATCTGCCATGGGACCTAATTTTTTTTTTGAGATATAATTGATATATAGCATCGTAGTTGTTTTAGGTGTACAACATGATGACTTGATTTATGTATATAGTGTGGCATGGTCGCCATACTAAGTCTAGTGACCACGAGTCGCCACACATGGTGCCTTTTAGTAGGTTCTCAACCAAAGCATGTGGTCGTTCTGTTTTCTACACCGTGTGGAGGTGCATCGAGCTGTGACTTGG
Organism: Myotis brandtii; assembly: GCF_000412655.1. NCBI lineage: Eukaryota > Metazoa > Chordata > Mammalia > Chiroptera > Vespertilionidae > Myotis > Myotis brandtii. The sequence goes on from NW_005354021.1 coordinate 455,837, forward strand.
TGACAGATGTGTGAGAGCTGATGCCATGCCTCTCTCTTGATGTTTTGCTCCCTTGCATTCTGGCTTCCTCCTCAATGTCAGGCTCCAGAACTGGCTCCAGAACTGAGTTTTGTTTTTGCTTGCTTGGGGCTAAACAGTGTTTGAATTTGCACACCCTAAGAGCTGACCTTCAGTTTCCAAACACTGACCTAAGTCAGTTTTGAGGGCCTGTTGAAGCTGACTGCTGGTGAAGGCTCCATTCTGCTTCTCTCCCTGCCCCGAGCTGTGGTGAGATGCCTGTCCACTCTATGGCCTCGGGCCTCTTTCCTGGGAGGGCCCTTATTATCTACATGCTACGTAATGGGTACCAGTAAGGGCGACTAAATCACAGATAACATTAGTGTCATCATCATTGATTTCACCCAAAGCATGGCATAGCGGAAAGAGTGCTGAAGTTTTCTACAGAGCACACCTGACCCCTTTTAGTGTTTCTAGTATTTTACACATGGCCCCTAACTGGCACATAAAGTCACAAACTATATGTTAAACTAGAGGCCTGGTGCACGAATTCGTGCACAGGTGGGGTCCCTCGGCCTGACCAGCAATCGGGGCTGATCAGGGCTATCTTGCCCAGTCCTCATTGGGGCTGATGGGATCGGCCGGCTGGGGAGGGACTGCGGGAGGGCTCCAGGGCATGTCCAGCCCTCTTGCCCAGTCCTGATTGGCTGGACCCAACCAGCAAGCTAACCTACCGGAGCGTCTGCCCCTGGTGGTCAGTGCGTGTCATAGCGACCAATCGGTCGGACACTTAGCATATTACGCTTTTATTATATAGGATGAAATCAATGACTAGAAGTTAGAGAACCTGGGTTTTAGTTCCCATTGTACTCTCTAAACGTCCTGTTCTGGCCCAATTGGTGTGGCTCAGTGGTTGAGCATCGACCTATGAACCAGGAGGTCACAGTTCAATTCCCAGTCAGTGCACATGCTCAGGTTGCAGGATTGATCCCCAGAAGAGGGTATGCAGGAGGCAGCCAATCAGTGATTCTCTCTCATCATTGATGTTTCTATCTCTCTCTCTCTCTCTCCCTCACTTCCTCTCTGAAATAAATAAAAACATAAATAAAGACCTGTTCTGCCTGCTTTGCCGAGAAAGCATATGTAACTTATCATTCACCTTATTACTGGATAATAATAACCACTGTTGTTAAGCACTAACTATGAGTTAGGCACTTTACATACACCATTCTACTCTGACTTACAACAGCCCTATCAGATGGGGACAGTATTCTCATCCCAACGGTATAGAGGAGAGAGCTGAGGCTTAGGGGTGTGTGTGTGTTGCCTAGAGTCACCTCACCAGGGAGGGGGTGACCCAGAACACCCAGGTCTGTTGGACTCCAAGGCAGCGCTCTGACAGTTTGCCACATTACCTTCCAGCCATCAAAGGGCAAATATAATGATTTGGTAACAGAACAATGACCCAGACCGGGGACCAGCTCAGAACACTTTTCCAAGTCCATTTCTAAATGATTATGTCCTTCCACCCAGACTGGATTTTGGAATCTGTGAGATTGGCGACATGCTTCTGGATTGTGCTGTGAGTGGAGTTCCTACCCTGAGACTCCAGCAGCCACCCCACCCCCACCCCTTGCTCCAGCTAATGAAGCCACTGGCGCTCTCCAAGCTGTGAACCCTGATTGGGCTCATTACCATTGCACTCTGAGCACTGCCCAAAGCCCCTGGGGAGTTACTATTAACGTCTTTATTAACCCGTCCCCCAAACCAGTCAGTGAAATTCATTTAGATACACAGCCCACTTTGATCTTCATTAATAGTCTCTTCCAGTTTCTACATTTATTTTTAGTTTTCTCATCTTTAATTTATTTGGTGGCAATTATTAGTTTTTATTGAGGGGGATTAGATGATCTTAAAGTAGTTAAGATGAGGAAAAATTGCAAATGAGTGAAAGCAAGTGAAAAAACATTTTTTTTCAAGTTACACCCTGCTATGTTCCTTCCTAGTTTAAGAAAAGGAGCCTTAAGTTTCTGAATATCATGGAACTAGCTCAAGCAGGAGGCTCCTTCCCCACCTTCCTGGCCAGCGCCTGTGTCCCTGATCTCTGTAAGACACAGAGCAGGATGCACATGTGGGCTTTCTTCAGTTACTTTTTTGCACTTTAAGAATAAGGTTTAGTAAATTTATTTCATTTTAATTTTTTATCCAAGCATCAATTTTTCATCCATTCAACAAATATTGTTGAATGCTAGGTGTTGGGACTGGGAGATTAAAGAATAAATAAGACATTGATACCTGCCTTCAAGGCACACAGTCTGAGGGGGAAATATAAACAACACAATGTGGAAAGTATTAATATAGCCACATCCCCTGGGAACCTCTAGGAAGACTAGGAAAAAGGCCCCTTGTTTTGTCTGGGGAATTCGGGGGCTGTTTGAGAGAAAGGCCTGAGCTGGGTCTCAAAGACGACGAAGTAGGCTTTTCCCAGGTGAACAAGGGGAAAGGGCATTCCAGACAAAGGACATTGACACAGAGGACTAGGAAAGCAGGTATATGTGGTAATGTGCCAAGCAGGTAAACTGCTCAGGGAAGCTAGAACGTTGGTTTTGTGGTGGGACATTGCTATAGATTGACCTAGAAGGGTGAATGGGGACTAGATGGGGAAGTGCTTTGTAATCACCCCAAGGATTTGGGCTTGACCAGTAAACAAAGAGAGCCATTGGATGACTGTTCGAAGGCATGTGATATGGAAGGATTTAAATTTAGAAGAACTTGCTTGGAGACTATATGTCGAATCAGTTGGCCAGAAGCAATGTGGCAATGCTCTAGATTCTTGAAGACAAATAGAAAGTCTCAACTAGAGCCATGGCAAAGGATGAGGAACGAAGGGGACAAACCTGCAGAGCATCTGGGAGGCAGAGTGAGGGGGAAGTTCTAACTGATTGGAGTTGAGTTGTGAAGGGAAAACCCGTCTGCAGTGGGCAAGAGAATGAGAGCTCCACTCACTGTCACAGGAAATAAAGGGGGGGAGACATAGATTTGTGAAGAAGGTAATGCATAGAAGGTTTGGATATTCTGAGTTTAAGATATCTGTGAAGCCACCAAATGGAGATATCTAGAAAGCAGTTAGGAAAACAAGCCTGTGATTACAAGAGTCCAATCTAGAAATACAAAATGGAAGCCATCTGCTTAAAGTGGTATGTGAAGCCCCAGATGTGAATTCATTTGCCCAAGGGAGAGTGTGTAGAGAAAGAAGACTATGATGGAACCCTGGGGGACCAGTACTGAGGATCAGCCAGAGGGGGAAGGGGTCTTTGGAAGCTGAGAAGGAGTAGCCAGAGGGGCTGGGGAAGACCAGGAGATGATGATGATGATGATGATGATGGTAAGGGTAATGTGCCGCAGAAATTGTATGGCCATAAGTTCTTTGAGGGGAAGGCCAGTATCATTTCTGTGTATCCTCACTGCTGAGCACAGTGCCTCCCTGGGGTAGCCCTTAAACATTTTTGAGACCACAGGGGAATGGTAAATGTTGTCAGATGATGCATTATTAAATACCATAAACATCGAATGGCATGGTCAAGCTATAGCTTAAACATCATTTGCGGGGCAGGGGGGGTGGTGGTGGTGGTGGACAGACATTAAACATGGTACTGTCCTGGGAAAAGATGAGAGACCCCTGGCAATGCCATCCCCTCCACCTCTCCATCCACCCACAAGGAGTAAAGCCTGGCCTCCCTGGCCTCTACCGAGACCATTGCCTTAGGGGTAGGCTTCAGAGGGTGGGATATTTTCTTAGAATCTACAGGAAGATTTGATGCAGTTAGAAAAGTGATACACCAGAAGCATGAATTGGAGTGCCAGGCTCAAATGCCAAGGAGCACCCTCCGTGAGAGCACTGGCTTTGGCGTCCTGATACCCAAATAGGAATTTAAAGACTGCTAATGCAAAGTGGCAGAAGAGCCTAATTTAGAGTCCTTGAGCCAAAGACCAGGGGAGCTTCTAAGCCAGGTCACTGAGGAAGAGGGAAGCAAGCAGTTAGGAGGGGTGAATGTATGCATTTGGGGTGGAGCAGAGCTACAGAGACAGGAGAAGAGCTGCAGATTTCTGTGGTGCAGTTTTAAAGTTACTGCTTGAGAGATAGCGAATAAGGCTAACAACATTATCAACTACTTAAATATATGGTATCTCAAGAATGCATTGTATTTGGGAAACTCCAGAGGTGTAGTTCAGTGGACAGCTATAAGATAACCTTAGGGTGATTGTGGCAAGACTTTAGTAACTAGAAAATGTTTTACCTGGAGGTAAGACTCAAAATGATCCTGGTGATGTTTTATCAATCAACCAACAAATCTCTGTTGACTAAGGTCCCTGTTCTTGAAATGAGCTTTCTTAAATGTTTATGAAAAAATGCATTATCTGATTATGAGAGCGACAGTTCTGCCATCATTTTAATTTTACTCTATTTAGTTGGGAAACTTAAAGTTCAGCTTTTTAAGTTTCCTTTGGCAGCTTACTTTGCTTTTCCTACCTCGAATGCCCATTGAACCCCAATGAGAACTCTTATAAAGAGAACTGCAGAAAGAGGAAATGGAGAAAAATCTGCTCTAATGATTTACTATCATCTTTGGTAGGAGAAGGGAAATGCGCTGCCTACAGACCTATGATTTTTAGAGACAACTGAAGCCAGAGTAAGAAGACTGTCCTTAAAATGGTGGTGTGTACAATGCCTATCTGTTTGTGGATCATTCTCTCATTGATCCCTTGCAGCTTAACTACTGGGAGGAGAAATCAATAAGAGAGAAGCAAGGTCATTCAACATCAGGTTATTGCATAGGAATGAGAAGGAAGGCTAGGAACCGGCATTGGGCTTTGGCTGGGCTTCATAACAGCACCCTGGCTGACTCTGGACACATCAATCCCTCTATCTCAGCTCATGCAGCTACCAAATAGATGTGGGAAGAGAGTCAGGTACCATCTATGCAAGACAGGGAACCTCAAGTTCAATGTTATTACATTGCCTCCCTGTGCAACTCTTACAGGTCATCTTTCCTGGGAGAATTTATGGGAACTGATTTTTCCCTTATCAGGCTTCCTCTTTCCCATCCTTGAAAAACATATTTTATGTGTCAGACACTATGTTCCGCAATTTTTATATACATTGTTTAATTGAATCCTCCCAAGAAGCTCAGAGAAGTGTGTGGGAGTCACTGGTGAGTGGTCAACCCTGGCCTCCTTGCTAGGCCAGCCTCTTCTGCCTCACGTTTGCCACACTGGAAACATCTGGAGACCATTAAAGACAATAATAACAACACAACAATGGACCGATGCGGGGCCCGCCCCAGGCTCGGTGAATCAGACTCTCTGCGGTGTGGAGCCAGGGCTTCAAAACTCTCCCAAATGGTGGATGCTAATGTGCAGCTTGGCTTGAGAACCATGCTGTTAGCCCATGCTAGCTTTCCAAAATGAGAAGGAAAAACAAGAAGGAAAAAGGAAAATGCATAAGACTAACATTTACTGAGCCCCTACTACACACCCAGTGTGTAATCTTATCTAATCCTCCCATACAACGGGGTAAATTATTCCCATTTTACAGATTTGAAAACTTTGGAGTTACTTAACCACAGAGATTAAGGAATTTACCCCAAATTACGGAGTTTATAAATGGCAGAAAGGTGATTTGAGCCCGGGTTGTGTTCATGTTACTACACCACATAGCTAAGAAACATGCCTCTGGCCCACACTGAGGACTCAAGAGACATCAAGCCAGGCTTATAAGAATGTAAGCTTGGAGCACAGGAGAATTTGAGTAGAGTGCAATAGCAAGTTATAGAGGGTTTCCAAGGAGAACAATAAGGTGGAAGTACCTGAGAGGAGAGAGAAAAGCATGGTGCATCAGACAAGAGAAAGAGCAGAGGCAAAGCATAAGGAACTACTTCTATTACATTCACTACCTGAATTCTCACAGCAACCCCGGGCAGTAGGAACTATAATCATTCCACTTCTGCAGATGGGAAAACTGAGGCCCAGTGAGGTTAAGCAACACCTGCAGGTTACACAGCTGGTAAGTGGCACAGTGTGGATTCCAACCCCAGGTCCAGGGTCCTAACCACACACAGTTTACTCACCGTCACTTTTCAAAGGAAGAGTAAGAAGAAGAGCAGCAAACAGGATTCATTTTGTTTAATGCTCTGGGGCAGACACTGTACATTCATTATCTCAATGAATCAGTGAATTCTGGGAATCACTTCATCCTTGTGGAGAGACTATGGCCTCTAATTTGAGTCAAGGAAGCAGGCTGGCCAGGGTTAAAGTATTTCACTTAAGGTCTCAGTGAAACTGAAGCAGCAGTTCCATACCCTAGGTTTAGTGTTCAAACCCTAATTCAGTTTACTCCAAACCCATGTTCCACAAGAACAACACTAAAGTTAGAAGTAGCATTAAAATACAAAGGGTCAACAAACACGGCACGTAGGGCTCTGTGTATGGAAAAAACAGACCGTGGGAGAGGATTGAAATGGATTTCATTAGGAACAAGGAAATATTTTAATTTTGTTTGGTCAGGGAAGAACTGCAAATAGCCAGCAGAAAGTGATTTGGAAATAAACATTCGAAACAAATGCCAGATATTCTTATCTTCACTGGTTATTGAATTTAGGCACAATCATCTTACCGGAGAGTAAATAACCTGTATGTGCAAGGGCTTCCCTTAGTGCCTACCTGTGGCTGTGAAACGCCAGCAGAATGGTCACATTTGATTGCATCTGACCTTGAAAACTTGACTTCAGTTGCGTTCTTTAACCACTCCTTTCCCTCTACAACGTTTAGCACTATATATATATATATATTATTGATTTCAGAGAGAGGAAGGGAGAGGGAGAGATAGAAACATCAATGATGAGAGAGAATCATTGATTGGCTGCCTCCTGCTTGATCTACATTTCATTTTTAATTGAAATTACTTTTGAAGCCTGACTGGCGTGGCTCAGTAGTTGAGCTTCGACCTATGAACCAAGAGGTCACAGTTTGATTCCCTGTCAGGGCACATGCCCAGGTTGTGGGCTCGATCCCCAATAGGGGGTGTGCAGGAGACAGCCGATCAAGGATTCTCTCTCATCATTGATGTTTCTATCTCTCTCTCCCTCTCCCTTCCTGAAATCAATAAAAACATAATTTTTTTTAAAAAAAGAAATTACTTTTGAAGTTTGAAAAGAATATGTGATTTTGATTAAAATAATAAATTTAAGAAAGTAAACATGGAGGGAAGCCCGTGTGTAACCACCATCACTGGTGCGCAGCCTCCCAGGTCATTCGCTGTGCACATGCAAACATGAATTTGTCAGCATTAGCAAAATCGGTTCAATTCTTTGTTGGGTAAACAGTCTTGGTGTTTTCCATTCCTGCAGGAGCTGGAAGAAGAGATCTCTTAAAAACCAAAACAATTACATTTCAGGCCCAAGAAAAGTACAAGGCGAAGACATCGTTGTAAATGGGAGTTGAAATCCTCTTTTCTCACTGGAGTGGGAAACAGAGATTTGATAGGAGAATCAGCTCATCTCCCCTACAGCTCCTTTTATGGCCCTTACATAGAGGAAGCATTCAATTAGTATTTCCTGAAGGAATTTCCCTTTTATGGTGGTTTTATTTTGGGCTAAATAGTGTCAATACCAAGAATAATAGAAACACATGTATACTCACGTAAATGTTATAAAGAATGCTCCAAAGAAAATTACATATTTTATAGTCATCCATTTTGGATCATTCAAGCCAGGATCCACTTCCATTTTTCCTGCAAGTAATATATAAAATTAGCCCCGTTACTTTTGACCTCTTTTGAGACTTTGCCCCATCATCATCAGTCACATGACTTTTCATGCGAGCAAACTTTGTTCTCTCCGATGAATTATAAGCTCGGAGAGGGTGGGCCGACTTCCTTTGTGCTGTCCCAGCACGTGGCACATGCTCTGCACACAGTCAAGGCTCAATCAATGTTGGTTGGCTTTACAAACTATAATAAGTTTGCTAGGGCTACCATAACAAAATACCACAAACGGGATGGCATACACCACAGAAATGTATTATCTCACAGCTCCGGAGGCAGATCTGAAATTGAGGTGTGGGCAGGATGGGTTCCTTCCGAGGGCGCTGAGGGAGGGTCTGCTGCAGGCCTCTCCTGCGGATGGCTGGCTTCTCCGTGTGTCTCTTCAGGTTGTCTTCCCATGTACATGTCTGTCTCGGTGTCCCCTGATTTTAAAAAATGTTTTTATTGATTTTTGGAGCAAGAGGAAGGGAGAGGGATAGAAATAACGATGAGAGAGGAACATCATTGATAGGCTGCCTCCTGCACACCCCCTACTGGGGATGGAGCCTGCAAATCGGGCAGGTGCCCTGGTTGGAATGGAACTGGTGACTTCTTGGTTCCTGGGTCGATGCTCAACCCCTGAGCAACACCGGCCAGGCTCCAGTCATATTGGATTAAGGCCCACCCTAATGATTTCATCTTAATTAATTATATCTGTAATTAATTATATCTGTAATTAATTAATTATATCTGTAATTTTCCATATAAGGTAAAATCCTGAGGTGCCTGAGGTTAGGACTTCAACATATGCATTTGGGGGGAGAGGGGACACAATTCACCCCACAATAGTGACCTGACACAGAATCATAAAATATTCACAGTGAGAAGAGGCCTTCCACATCCTTTACTTTGCCTACCTGAACCCGGATTCCCCCTTCCTCCAGGCCAAGGAGAACATTTCGGATTTTAATATTTTTGGAAACAGGAGTTTAGGGTCGTTTCGCTTTGTAACGTGTCTGTGTGTGCCTTTCAGAATGGTTCCCACTGCTTAAACCTCAGAGCCTTCAGAACGTCTGGAACAGGTGAGTACCACCTTGGGAAGCAGGGTTTGAAGGGGCGTTTTCCCGACCTCAGTCCATGGAGCACCTCGTTCCGGGGCCCATGCCCCAGGAAGAGGCCTCTGGGAGAGCCAGCCACCTGGGAGCCTGAGGGTTTTTCTCTATGAACCATTTTACTTTCACTGCGTTTGGTCATTAAAATTGTTCTGGGCCCCTCCACCATGCCCGAGGCCTTGAGAACAGGGAGTGTTGGCCTGCAAGAAAACCTAGTGGGTTTATTATTCCCCGACACAGAGAAACCAAATAACATCATTGAGTGGCGATTGGAGGGGGGGCGGCTTGATTCATGGGGGTCATGCTTTCCCAGGCCCTCTCCACCCAGTCTCGGCGCAGACCAGGGCCGACTTTTATTACCAGCTTTCAACAAATCCCTAGTTTCTTTTGCAAAGTAAAACAGATAATAGCGACATTCCCGGAATAGTTAGCTAACTAAGCCGTGCCAGGCAACCTCCGGGCTAAGAAGAACTCAGTGTTTTCGGACAATGACCAATTACAATAACCAGTATTATTTGATCTGAGAGTAATTAGCCGAGGCTCTGTTCTTTTTGCTCCAGTGAAGAGGCAAAAAGGGCAGTGAGGGAAACATCAGAGACAGGGGAACAGGCTCAAATGTCAAAGAAAAACACACTCTCGCAGGTGGGGAGGAGGGGGGAGATCCCAACGGAACATTCCATGTTGTTCTTCCCTGAAAATGTGGTCGTGTTGAACCCAACCAAATTCCGTTTCATTCCCCCAGACACAGCGTTCACGCGCCTCAGAAAGCCTCCATGTGGAGTGCCTACCAGAGTGCAAAGAGTAGCGTAGGTCGGGATGTAGAGCCATGAATTAGCAAAGGATCTCTTATTGGGAGCCACCTCTCCCCCCACCCCCATAAGGATGTCCGCACACCCACACTTATTTTCAAATGCACTGCACCCCCCGAAAGTCCCTGTTGTTTTGAAGACAAGCTCCAGGGAACTGCTGTTTATCATTTCTTTCAAAAAGTGCGAATGTTCTCTGGCCAGCGTACAGGCCCCCCCCCGCCCATCTAGATAGATGTATTTTAGCACCGCCTCCGTGGCTTACACCGGGAAGACCAACATGAGACTAGCTCGCAGGAGGAGAAGCCTTCGTTGGTACACTTTGCCCTGGCCGCTGACTCTGCCAGCCAAGGAGCAGAGGGAGTGGGTGGTGGCGGTCATAGTGTGGAGGCCGAGGGACTGAGACCCATTCTGACACCAGTAGAAGCCTTGGTACAACCTTGTGGGAAGGGTGCGGGGAGGGTTAGTTCATTGAGGAGGAAAGTCCTAAAACAGAAGCCCTCCTGTCATCAATCAGGACCTACTCTCCTTTCTTTGAATTTTCTGGTAAGACTGGCCTGTTCTCCCCATGTGTCCCTACTATCCCCTGAGCTCCATCAGCTTTTCCTGGCTTCCCCAGCCATCGGCGTAAACAGCCTAAATAAGGCAGTATGCACGCCCTGCTCACACTAGTCCACAGCAGTCCTGCAGCCTTCCTCGCCTGCCTGGTAACAATTCAATTGTGAGGAGCTCACAGGTGGGAATGTGCGGAGGGAACAGAGCGCTGATTGGGGTGGGAGTGTGGAGGTGGGCGCCGATAGATGCATTGCTCTCTCCTCACTATAGCCACCTACCCACCCACCCCCTGGGAATTCACAGAGTGGGTTCAGGCCCCAAGTTTGGCACACATCCTTCCACCCTACAGCAAGGGTGAACCTAGAACCGTTTTCTCACAAGGTTTTCCCTGAATCTCCATCTGGAGTGATACCAGGCCCTAGTGATTCGTACCAGATTTCCCACTCCAACCCCATTTCATCAGTCCTGAAAACCCAAACCTGGACAGGGCACCCGTACCCACTAGCCCTTCTTCCGGCTACCAGCTACCGGGCAGGCCTCTGCCCAGGTTTCCTTGTCTTCTAATTGGCTTGGAAATTTGCAAGGACTGAGGATTTGCAAATGTTTCCTTTAAGTCTATAAAGCAATGACTCTTGAGTGTGAGGGTAAAGTTACCTGTTTGTAGAAACAGTTTCATGTCATGGGAATGAGACACCTGAAAGTGTATCATGTAAATCTTATGCAAAAATTAGGCAAATTAGGATTCTGGGCCAGGAGTCCCAGCATCCCCGCATCCTGGACGGGTGTCAGCTCTCTGTGCTTCAGGCTGGTAGGATAGTTGACATTAACTAAGCCCCACTATTTTTGCTTAGTTGGCGATTTGCATGGCCATGCAATTTAATTCTGAATGTCAGACATCAGCCCTGTGGTTAATTGCCTCCTGGGACCTGCTCCTGTGGCTTTCCCCTTGTAAACCCTTCTGCGGGCTCTAGAGATGGGTGTACTTAAATGACTGGCACTCGATTAGCAAAGACTTTCAAACATTGTAAGTAAATGGGAAGCATAAAGGCCCACAAGGCCTGGAGGATTAGCCCCTGCCACCTTCCCTGTCTTCAGATCTGTCCCCACTCTTTGTCCAGGCCACCCCACGGGCCTTTCTCCCCTTAAAGTCACTCCTCTTCCCTCCACCCCAAGATCTGTATGAGCACCACAGATCTCTGCCTACATCGCCTACCCCAGTTCCTCAGCCCTCAGCTCAAATGCCGCTTCCTCAGGGAAGCCTTCCCTGACCAGCTCCTCCCACTCTCAGTCAGGTACCTGGGCCTTTTCCTTCACAGTTGTACTCGCACGTTTGTCTGATAATTTATCTAGTGTCTGACTCCTCTGCTAGACCAAGCTGCCAGAGGGCAGAGTCTTGCCTGTATCTCTCAGAGCCACGCATCTACAACACATAGTAGCTGCTCAACTAATGGATTTCCTCATCTCCAGCTTTGTAATTCAACATCAGGCCAACACGAGGCTCTGTCCTCACTGTAATTCGGGTACTTAACTATGTCTCTTTCCAGGCTCCATCTCAGGGAGAACCAAGAGAGCATCTTGCCTCAGGACCCTGGGAGCTGAGCTTCAGACGCACTGTACCTCAGGGTGTTTTCCACCCGAGCTTTCATTGCTTCTCTCCCTCCTCCCCCGGCAGGAGTCTGTGCTTGCTGCCCTGGGAGCATGTTTCCAGTAGGGCTTTTCTGCCGTGTCCCTCAAAGAAGAGTCCTTAATTACATATTTCTGCTTCTGTAATTATAATTCTGGATCCTTTATGTATACACTAGAGGCCCACTGCGTGAAATCGCATGGCCACGCTCGCAGCCCTGCCCACCTGCCCACTGCCGCGGGACCCCAGACCCCCCTGCAGACCCCACCACGCCTCCTGGTGACGGGTCGTTTGGTCGTCTGGGTTTTTATAATACAGATGGTGCCAGAGACACTATGGAGGCTGGCGGGGGAGGTGGGTGAACGATAGAACACAGATTTTCCCTTCCTCTTAGTAACAGGACAGGTAAGAGCTTCCGTGTGGGGGTGATTTTTCCACTTGCCATCAACGTTACTAATCCCAGGAAAATTCTGTTTGACACACCCTTTTCTTTACTGTTCTTCTTTCCCCGTTTATTTTTTTGGAAGGGAGTTCTCTAGAGAAACTCACTTTTTCTCCCCCACGTTTTCAGGTTGGGCAGGATTCCGGAAGCCGAAGACCTGGCCTCGCAAATGCTGAAAGGCTTCCCTAGAGACCGCGTCTCCGCCCAGGAGGCCCTGGTCCATGATTATTTCAGCTCCCTGCCATCTCAGCTGCACCAGCTTCCCGACGGTGAGTGAGCGTGTGTGTGTGTGTACACACGTGTCCGTCTCGGTGCGAAGTATTTCCTCTGAGCCCTGGAGAATGATAGACTTGACAGCCAGAAGTGAGCTTGGAGATCAATTAGCCCGGGAGAAGCAAGATGGGACCCATCTCGCTTGAGTGTTGCATGAGATTCTCTCAGACTCAAAGGCACGGGAGGATTGAGGTGACACAGACCTCCCTGTGATGATCCAAACATTTCCCACCACACACACTTACTCTGCGAAACTGGGTGAGACGAAAGTTGCCCTGGAGCTGCTTGCTTTCGCGGGCATCTGCCAGGAGCAGCAGAACCAAAGCTGCTAACAACCCCGTCTCTCTCCACAGAGAGTAAGATGAGAGGTGACATGGATATGTCAGAGAGGAGGCTGAGCGGGTCTTGATGGGTGATCTGATGCTGCCAAGGGAAGTACCGAGGCGGGCGCCAGGGGAGGGGAGCGTCCGCCAGGCCGGAGGCCCATGGGAAACACAAGTTACCCTGAAATCAGCTTAGCTGCCGGGGCCTGAAGTCATCCTCCAAATCTGCAATCTGCTGAGGGATCATGTGGCCGGAGCTCTCCTCGTGTTTCTCCGACTGCGGCCAGGAAGGGCTGCGCAGAGGATGTGGGCGGTGCGGTCATGCCCGGCTGTTGGGGGGGGGAGGGGGCGGACTAGCCTTAGGTGGGGTTTCTTTGGAAACACCCACCATTCAACTGTAAGCAGTTTTTAGGAGTCCTAAGCTGGAGAGAAGAAAGCTAAGAAGAAGGGTCTAGGACAGTGATGGCGAACCTTTTGAGCTCGGCGTGTCAGCATTTTGAAAAACCCTAACTTAACTCTGGTGCCGTGTCACATATAGAAATTTTTTGATATTTGCAACCATAGTAAAACAAAGACTTATATTTTTGATATTTATTTTATATATTTAAATGCCATTTAACAAAGAAAAATCAACCAAAAAAAATGAGTTCGCGTGTCACCTCTGACAAGCGTGTCATAGGTTCGCCATCACTGCCTTAGACAGTGGTTCTCAACCTTCTGGCCCTTTAAATACAGTTCCTCATGTTGTGACCCCCAACCATAAAATTATTTTCGTTGCTACTTCATAACTGTAATGTTGCTACTGTTATGAATCATAAT
>NW_005354021.1:473365-476758 GCF_000412655.1 Myotis brandtii
CGACGGTGAGTGAGCGTGTGTGTGTGTGTACACACGTGTCCGTCTCGGTGCGAAGTATTTCCTCTGAGCCCTGGAGAATGATAGACTTGACAGCCAGAAGTGAGCTTGGAGATCAATTAGCCCGGGAGAAGCAAGATGGGACCCATCTCGCTTGAGTGTTGCATGAGATTCTCTCAGACTCAAAGGCACGGGAGGATTGAGGTGACACAGACCTCCCTGTGATGATCCAAACATTTCCCCCCACACACACTTACTCTGCGAAACTGGGTGAGACGAAAGTTGCCCTGGAGCTGCTTGCTTTCGCGGGCATCTGCCAGGAGCAGCAGAACCAAAGCTGCTAACAACCCCGTCTCTCTCCACAGAGAGTAAGATGAGAGGTGACATGGATATGTCAGAGAGGAGGCTGAGCGGGTCTTGATGGGTGATCTGATGCTGCCAAGGGAAGTACCGAGGCGGGCGCCAGGGGAGGGGAGCGTCCGCCAGGCCGGAGGCCCATGGGAAACACAAGTTACCCTGAAATCAGCTTAGCTGCCGGGGCCTGAAGTCATCCTCCAAATCTGCAATCTGCTGAGGGATCATGTGGCCGGAGCTCTCCTCGTGTTTCTCCGACTGCGGCCAGGAAGGGCTGCGCAGAGGATGTGGGCGGTGCGGTCATGCCCGGCTGTTGGGGGGGGGAGGGGGCGGACTAGCCTTAGGTGGGGTTTCTTTGGAAACACCCACCATTCAACTGTAAGCAGTTTTTAGGAGTCCTAAGCTGGAGAGAAGAAAGCTAAGAAGAAGGGTCTAGGACAGTGATGGCGAACCTTTTGAGCTCGGCGTGTCAGCATTTTGAAAAACCCTAACTTAACTCTGGTGCCGTGTCACATATAGAAATTTTTTGATATTTGCAACCATAGTAAAACAAAGACTTATATTTTTGATATTTATTTTATATATTTAAATGCCATTTAACAAAGAAAAATCAACCAAAAAAAATGAGTTCGCGTGTCACCTCTGACACGCGTGTCATAGGTTCACCATCACTGAAATCACCAAGTCCAGTCAAAGGGTTAAGTACTGGGACGGTGACTCAGGCAGGGACTCGGGATTCCAGGGAAGTCTCCTAGCCTGGGATGGGATGGAATGAGGGTAGGGGCTGAGCTGAGTCTTTTTAAAGGAGCAAGAGTCAGTCTGGTGACATGCAGGGGACATGGCACTTCAGACAGAGGGGAGAGCATAAGTAAAAAGAGTAAAAACAGAGGAGAGGACAGCACCGTGATGGCGAACCTTTTGAGCTCGGCGTGTCAGCATTTTGAAAAACCCTAACTTAACTCTGGTGCCGTGTCACATATAGAAATTTTTTGATATTTGCAACCATAGTAAAACAAAGACTTATATTTTTGATATTTATTTTATATACTTAAATGCCATTTAACAAGGAAAAATCAACCAAAAAAATGAGTTCGCGTGTCACCTCTGACACGCGTGTCATAGGTTCGCCATCACTGGTCTAGGGGCTCAGACGGGGAAGAAGGTGCCGGGATGGGGTGAGGAGCTTCTGACCAAGGTCCTTAGACATCTGGTCTGGCCAGAGTCTCCAGGGTTGCAAACGCAGCCCCACTGCATCCTAGACATTATCCTGCCACAGCCCAGAGCTCTTCGTTTGGGATTTCTCAAGGTATTTTATTATTGAAGTGAGTCGCTGAGGATCTCAAAAAATAACCACCGTCATGGGCTGGGGTTAATGTGCCTGACTTGACCCTGTGAGAAGAGTCAGTCGTCAGCAGTTATTAGGTTGCCATTAAGTGTGAAGAACATAGTAAGCGCTATAAAAACTGAGGGGGGAAAGAGGCTTGTCCTTGACCTCCAGGATCCCGCGGCGTGGGAGGAAGAGAGGGTGAGGGAGAGGAAGCGGGGCACCCTCGTACACATATTAGCACAAATCACATCTAAACAGCTCCAGTCTGTGCGTAATCAGCCGCAGATGTTCAGGGAATGTGTGTGCGCTCAAGGCAAGTCTTCGGAGGAACTAGAATAACTCAAGTGAGATGGATGAGACTGGAGGTGGACCTGGAGTGGAATTCGAAAGGAGGGAAGGGACATGGTTTGGCCCGTGGCTGAGTAAAACGCATTCCCAGCAACCTGGAATTCTTACTGGTACCCTCCTGGTCCCTCACCCCCCACTTCATCCCCATCCCCTCCCCTCTCTCCACTCTGAGCCCCTCTATCTCTCCTTCTTAGCTTTCTCCTCTGGGGCTTAGGACTTCTAGCTACCACGTCAGGCAAGTATACACGCTTGGGTGTACACACACACACGCACACATACACACACACTCCCCTCTCTCCACTTAAAGAAACGTCTCCCATTGGTCCTCCTCCAGGATCTGTTATTCTACACACAGAGAACTGCTGGGATCTTCCAAGTTCTCCAGGCGTCAGCTTTTGCCTGATGAAGGGTAATTAGGAAGAAACAGCACCGTCCACACTGACGTGTTGTGAGGAACGTGGGTTTTGATTTTCCGGGCCATCTGAAGCAGAGCCACCGACAGAGGGGCTCCGCAGGGGGAGGTGGGGGTGAGCGCGCACGCATGCGGTGTAACAGAGAGGCCGATCTGTATTCCTTCGCTGTTCGCCCAGCCACAGGACCCAAATCTGCTTTGACACTTTTAGAGAAATGAAAAGGTGGAATCTTGCAGGAGGCGGCCTGCGCTGGCGGGGAGACGGAGAGTGCTCGCAGCAGGAGGGAAGTTGACTTTTCTTTATACATATAGGGGTTTTTCCATGCAGAGTTTAAATTATGCCTGATAAAAGGAGCATCGTGGATGTTTCAGTTCTTTCAAATTCTCCTGGCTTCCTCCCAATTAAATGAGGTTTGTCAAAGCCACAGGGCCCTGCTGCTGCTGCCTAGGCCGACAAGCACTTCCTGCAGCGACATCTCAAATCCCCGAGGGAGAGGATGAAAGGGCCAGCGCCAAGAGACGGGAAGGGGGGCGGCAGGGGCGCGCGTGTGCGTGTATGTGTGTATGTGTGCATGCGGGAGGGCTGCAGAAGCAGGTTTAGAGACAGACCGACACGGGGGACTTGGGACAAGTAGACAGGGAAAGCGAATCTTCCAGGAAAACTGGAAGGAAAATAGAGGAAGAGGGAGAAGTGGTGGGGCCAGTTTGTGCCCCTCGACAACAGTGGGCCTCACCCAGGGCACAGCCCCTGAGGGATGCTCTCCCTCGGCCTGCAGTGCCAGCCTGCTTTTTCATCGCCCATTGCCATGAGCCTTTATTAAGAGTCTCACCCGGGCGGCGTGGCTCCGTGGTTGAGCATCGACCTACGAACCAGGAGGTCTCGGTTCGATTCCCAGTCAGGGCACAAGCCCAGGTTGTGGGCTCCATCCCCAGTGTGGGGCGTGCAGGAGGCAGC
>NW_005354021.1:476798-505867 GCF_000412655.1 Myotis brandtii
CTCTCCCTTCCTCTCTGAAGTCAATAAAAATAAATTCTTTAAAAAAAAAAAAGTATAAAAAACAGTCTCCTTTTCGGATAGGGAACACCGGCCGGTGATCAGAGTTCCCAACCTGTAGGGACACAGAATGTGTATCCCCGTCCCCGGTGGGGGGCCCAGGCATGAGAATTGTGCAAAAGGAAGACATGCTCTTGGGAGTGGTTTGTGAAGGGAGTTTCCTTTGCCATAATTCTGCAAGCAATGTTGCTCTCTGGTGACAATTCAGAGTGGAGTGTGATTTGGGGCTTATATTTCTATCCGTGTATTATTCCGGGTGCAGGATAACAAAGTTGTCGCTTTAAAATCTATTGTTTCCCCTTTGATCTGGGAGACGCCAGCTCTCACTGTCTGCCCTCTGCAGGGGACGCCTTAAGCATGAAACCTGCGACTGGGAAATAGGTGAAGAGAGGAAGGACAGCCTGAACCCCAGTGGGAGAGACCTAGAAATTCTTCCCCAAGTGCAAGCATGGCTCCCACCCCTCCAGGTGCATGTCACAGAGCCTGAGGCGTGCTGGGCAGCACTGAGGCTGTGGCAGTGAGCTGTGGCCAGAGGAAAGCAGGGAGTTGCTTGCCAGGAAAATCCAGGGATTCCGGGATCCGTTCCCTTTTGGGGAGCACTCCGAGGTGGAGAAGCGTGACCGTTAGAAGGACAAACATGTGGGGACTTCTGCCCAGCGCCGACGTTTTCCCTTATTGATTCTCGAACACCTGAAGAAACATTTGCCGAAGGAGAAATTACTGGGAGTCTCTCTGAAAACACACCAACGCCGCGCTAATCGCTTTTGCAGGTGGCTAGGCAGACGCTCTTCTCACCCCGTCACCGTCACCGGGACGGCCACGCCGGGGTCCTCCTGGCCCAGCCAGCAGAGCAGGGCGTCAGCTGGGGCAGCCAGGGCCTAAAATTAGGCTCTTGGCAACTCCCTGGTCTTAGCTGCAGTTTCAGCTTCTTCATTTAATTCCCTTTGCCCTCGGCTTGAACCTGGGCTCTGGGAAAGGAACGCTGTAATGGTTTTGGGGTGGGGAGAGCAGAAAACCATTAAGCTGCCCCTTCCAGAAACGGGCTCCACGTTGTTCCTGCCGGGAGCCGTCCAAACGTTACCCTCTGAGGGTTAGGACTGAATTTGGAAACTTGCCATGTGTTGAATCACAGACACTGATGCACAAAAGTATTTTTTTTTATTTTTAATCTAGGGCAGTAAATGCCACGCGATTGAAGAGTCTGGTCCTTAAGCCCTGGTCCTTGATCGCCAGGACATCAAAGGCCATCTGTCTTTTTGTGGATTGGACCCATCTTGCTTTCCAAATCCCAGGTGGAGTCCCTACCATTCTTTCCTGGGCTAACTCCCCCTTCTCCTTTAAACAGGTTTCAGCATCTTGGGGGGAAAACCCTAAAATTTAAAAGCTTGCAATTGTTTACAAGTAATTTTGCAAAAACAATTTACCAGAGTCCTTCTTGTCACACTTTCATTCTTGTAGGGAATGGGGTAAGGTATGGCATACCTCAGCCATTCATCACACCACGCTAGTAGCTAAGCTCTGGTCTGTCTTCGGCAGGCTGACTCATAATGCCCATTAAAACCTGAGTAATTTTTTGTTTTTTTCTCTAATAAAAGAACTTCAGGCCTCCTTTTAATACTATTTCTTTAATATGTTTGAAGATCCCTTGCTATCACTTTCCACACTTCTCTAGGCTGACTTTCTTTGACCTTCCTCTCCCCCCAAATATAAGTTCTGTTTCTCTCACTCTTTCATCATTTTGTTTCATGATTCTATTCTGAACCTGTTCCAATTATTTTGCTTACCTCTGAGATTATGGACCCAACATAGACTCAGCTTCCTAACATAGTGGAAGAATTATGTTCCAGTTCATTCATCGGAGATTTATGGGTGAGATGTTGAGGGATACAAAAATGAATTAGTCATGGACCCTGTCCTCAAGGAGCTTACAGTCCTTAAGAAAATGAGACAACTATCTAAACAGCTGCAGATCAAGTGTGAAGTGCTCTGGGTGTTCAAAGGAAGTGAAAAAAATAGCTCCTGGGGATGGAGGATGGCTTTGTGAGTGGGTCGTGAAAGATGATGAGGTCTGGATGGTTGGGGAGGAAGAATATCCAGGGAGAGGAATGTCATCCTCCTCTTAATACCATCTAACATTATTCTGAAGGTGTCTTTTTTTAAATAATAGTAGCCCAATTCTGACTTATATTTCATTTGGATTTTTACTCCTTATCTATCTATCTATCTATCTATCTATCTATATACCTTCTTCTTGCAACAATGTAAACATTCTTTAACATGTATTAGTGAAATTTAGTCTAGTTTTTATATACTAATGATATCAAATCTATTTATCGCTTTTATTGTCTATCTATTCAAAATTTAACCAGAATATTTTGTCATTCTAGAAGCCAGGTTTCAAGGGTGAGGGGTTGGCAGGGAAGAGAGAAGGGAGATTCTAAACCAGGTTTCTTGCAACAGTGTAAACATTCTTTAACACGTATTAGTGAAATTTAGTCTAGTTTTTATATACTAATGATATCAAATCTATTTATCGCTTTTATTGTCTATCTATTCAAAATTTAACCAGAATATTTTGTCATTCTAGAAGCCAGGTTTCAAGGGTGAGGGGTTGGCAGGGAAGAGAGAAGGGAGATTCTAAACCAGGTCTCTGGACTCTATTCTGCCTCTGGGAGTTTGTCACCTAACTCAGAAACTCCCTCTACCTTTTAAATCCTTTATTAATCAGTACTCAAGAAGCAAGTTAAGAAGTGTCCTCCATAACATACCTCTTCACCTTCTATGCCCAAAGTTGTCCTCAACCCATTCCAGTCCATTAGGTGAGATGTTGGATTGAGACCCAGCTCATGGGGTTGCATACGGTTGTGTTGCTAGGAGAAGTCTGGGTCAACCAAGTCGCTCAGCCCCACCAAGCCCTTAAATTGGTTCAATTTGTTAGCATGAAAAAGTCTCCAAGTAAAGACAAACCTTTCAAGAAAGAATTAGAGACCTTTGAGTGGAAAAGGATCTTAGAGACTTGCTGTTTCACATTCTCGTCTTTATATAGAATCATCATATAAAGATCATAGATGAATCCCTGGCACCCAGGGAAGAATAAGAGTGGTTGCCACTTGTTGGACATCTATGTGCTTTACATAAATTCTTATTTAATCTATACACTAATGGGTGAGGCTGGCATTCTTATCCTCGTAATTCGTGCACGGGTAGGGTCCCCAGGCCTGGCTGGCGATCAGGGCCAATCAGGACCAGCAAGCCGGGGCCTTCCTTCCTCAGCTGCCGGCTGCCGGCCGGGGCCTTTCTTTGTTCTGGGCCACCCCCTGGTGGTCAGCACACGTCATAGTGATCGATGGAAATACCAGTCTCCCGGTCAAACTCCCAAGGGGACACTTTGCATATTAGCCTTTTATATATGTAGATTAGAAAACTGAGTCTGAGAGAGGCTAAGTAAATTGCTCCGAGTTACACAGCTAGTAAGTGGGAGAGCCAAGATTGGACTTCAGACTCTCAAGCCACTCTTTCATTTTACTTATTGCTGCTCCCTAACGACCACATGGGAACTTAGTAGCAAAATGCAGATTGGAACCAAGATTTTGATTCCCATGACCTTTCCACGGTCTCATGTTCTATCTATGTTTATTTTAAAGCCTTCCCAGGAAAGTTTCCATATGTCCCCAGGTAACATGTCTAATATCTCACAATGAAGAGGGCTCCATTTATGTTTAACAGAGACCCCTGGCCTATTGTTTTAGTTTCTGTTCTTTTTTTTTAATACAAAAATCACCTTGGGTTTTTCAATTTCTTAATCAATGGTGGTTTATTTTTTGTTTCACTATAATTCGTTCAATTTTATAAGAAAAATGTTGGGAATCCAATGGAAAATTGGGCAAAGGTATAAAATAGCAATTTCTGCAAAGGGAAAAAAATATATCAGCACATGGAATGAATAGACAGTCTTACTGGTGATTAAATAAATACAAATAAATGTTAAATTAGTTCATTTTTTCCCTTAATCTAATAACTCCTAGTGTTTGTGAGATTATGGTAAAAGAATTCTCTGCTCATGTTGGTGTCAGTTGGGGAAATCTTTGCAAAGCATTATGGCATACATATCAGCAGTTATAAAAATGGTCACAACTTTCAACCCTATACTTTGTTTCCTGGAAATTATACAAAAAAAAACCCACAATTAAACAGGGAAAAAAAACCCCTCTGTGCATAAAAATGTTCATTGCAGTGTTGTCTACGATTTTGAAAAATTACAAAATAAAAATGAAAGAAACAATCTAACTATTCAACACTAGAGAACCAATTGAACAAACATTGGCGTACTGACTCAGCGCACAGTACTACATTACCATTTCAAATCATTCACAGGAGTGTGCGGTAATATGGAAATGTTTATGCTATGACATGAGCTAAAAGTAGGATACAAATTACATATTATGATGCACCTGTGAAACGCGTTATACATGTCAACAAAATGGAAAGGTGGGATATAAAAATAAAAATGCTCTTCCAATTTAGGAGGATTGTGGGTAATTTTTTCCTCTGGTAAAGTTTTCTTTAATGTTGATGTTATATTGCCTCTATTGTTAAAAGAATGAAGTCTGGCAAACGCTGCAGGGAGTCTAAGCTCTGAATTGAGAAGTAAAGGACCTGAGATTTCTCCTTTTCCCCCCAATGTAAGATGCATTATGGACCTTCATAAACCTCAATTTCTCAACCCGCACAACGGGTTAATACTCGTTTCCTTTGTCCCAGATTGGCAGAATGTTTATTTTATAAAGCTTTTAACTCACTGAATGTAAGGGTCCATATAAATTTGGTCCTGGGAGAATGAGAGGTGGGAAGGAGAGGAAAAGATAAATAGGCACTAGTTAGTTATATAAGGAAAGATCATCTGCTTTCATCGGAAATGCGTATGTGCTGTGCCCCTACTCAGAGGTTTAAGTGAACTCCTTGTTAGTTAGCAACTTCCATTTAAAGCCCCGTATGATCCTTTGGGCTTTACAGATGTGAAGCTTATATGCATACACACGAGCTAAAATGACCGCGTGCTCACACGGCTGTGTGCACTCGGAATAATTCAGTGCACTTAGCAACTCTGGCTGATGGGCTGACGATGGGTGAGAGTCGTGCAAAAACCACGTGACACGAGAAAATACAGGACATTTTGAAATGATGGTCTTATTTCCAAGCTTTCTTTTTAACTTGTGCTCTCTCTTTTAGCCATTACAGACAAGTAGAAGAGATTTGATTATCCGGTTTCCTTGAAAGGTTATTTAGCTCCTCAATCCCATTAAGTCGCTTTCTGCACTCCAGTGCCCTGCGCCTTCCCCCGGTTCTCAGCCAGGAAGAGTAAATGGAGACACCAGGATCGGATTTCTAAAGGAAGGAAAGTTAAAGCAAAGTTTGAAAGGGGTGACAGGAGCTTAGGAACTCAATTAGACTGAAAGACAACTATCTCATTATCCTGTTCCGAAATGATCTGAATACATAAAACTCTAAAAGTTTTAAATAAACTTGTCCTACGGACTGTCTAGATGACTGCAAATTCTTCTCAAAAAGTGTTTAAACACCCACTTTCGTATTTATTTATTCTAAGCGCGAGCGGCCGCGATAATTATGCTGTCAGACTCAGTAAGCTAATGAGGAGTCAGCCAGTGGAAGGCTTTGCGTTTGTGAGATTGCTGCAGGATAGCTGCTCAGATGCTTCTTTCCTTCTTTCTTTTTCTCTTTTCTTTTCTTTCCTTTTTCCCCCCAATGAATTGGGAAGGAGAGTGGGGCAGCCCGTGGCCAAATTGGAATCCTTTTGATTAACTGATTGCTTTCCCAGGACTGTTCCGTCAGATAGTGTCTCTCTCTCTCTCTCTCTCTCTCTCTGTCTCTCTCTCTCTCCCCTATTTTTCCCCTCACTCCCTTTCTCTCCCCCCTCTCCCTCTTCCCTCTCTCCTTGCTTTTGAGAAGCTGCTGCTCTTGAGGGGCAAGGAAGCCTCAGGGGACCTTCATGTCACTGTCCCCAAGGCCAGAGGACTCTCCCCCCTGAGGGAAGTTCCCAAGACGGTTCGGACTTGTGTTGATTTGAGAGTAATCCATCGTTTCTGCACTGTTTATTTTAGCTGCTTGACTGTTTATGCTATGGCATGAGCTAAAAAGGAAGTTGAATATAAAATTGCATATTAAAATGCACCTCTGGAAATGTATTAGGCGTATCAACAAAACTTGATGTCTCCCCTTTCAACCCTGGAAAATATGTGTTTCCAAGCCCAAGGGGCCAGGCCACAGATCACTCACAGCGTCAGTGCAGGCCCAGCGAGGCGGAGCCCGCTCTGCAGGTTTAGTTCCTCCCTTCGGGTGTGAGCAGCTCCCAGCAAACAATATTATTCAGGCGTTTTAGGCCCTCGGTGCGCCAGATCTAGAAGCTTCTCTTTTTGTAAACTGCGGGACATTTACAGCCACACGGGTTTGCGCCGGTTGTGAGCCTGGCAAAGCCATGCCCGTGTGGAAAGATGCCCTAGGAGGTGTTGTGGGTGTGCTCCGTGACAGTGTGGCTGTCGCCTCTTACTTTTGCTCAGTTGAAATCTCTGCTGATGCTTGTAACAACAGCTATAGTTGTTAAAAGTATATCGTGTATCAGGAACCACCCAAGATGTTTCGTATAGGTCTTCTTCAGACATAGAACAATCTGCAGATGAGCCCCTTAACATGTTACCTTGAGGAGGTCTCGGCCCATGACGTCAGCGTAGGAAGCACCGGGAACAACACACTTAGCAGACACGGGCATTTACAATCACACGAACTGCCCGCACTCTGCTACCCAAATACATCAGTCAGATGACAAATGTACTATATCTTTTTTCAAAAAAAGTTTTAATTTACAAAAGTTGCATTTAGAGTCTATTTAAATAGATTGCCTAAAGGTATCTAATGTAACAGGGTCTGAAACTTTCCAAAACATACCTAACCCAGCAAGGCGCCCATTGCCTATCGTCCCTGGGAGAAATGTTCAGACTCCTTGGCTTGATAACTAACTCCCTTCACCTTCTAGTCCTATTTTTCCGATTTTATCTTCCAGTTCGCCTTGCTCTAACCATGCACAATTACTGGCAATTCTCTCAAACACTTTGCTTCCTTCATGCCTTTCCTTAGGCTGACCCCGCAGCCAGAAATGCCCTCCCTAGAATTCCTTGACTATTGATGGGACCATCCTTCAAGGCACCTAGGGCCTTGCCCATGCGTTTCCCAGGCTCCTTGTAGACTTAGGGGAAGGGCTGTCCTGGTTCTTTGTTTGCACTTTTGGCCCTTGTTTGTTAGTGTGTGTGTCTCCCCGTTCTATTCCTACATTTACCACCTTCCACACCTAGGCCTTACCCGAGTGTTCATTTGGTAAACATGCATTGAAGCAGATTGAACAGGAGCCGCTTGACAGATGTTAGCAGAATCGGTGAAGTCAGTTATCCATGAGTCAGTGTAATTTATTGGTGGGTACGTCTGGCTCATATTTTGATGTCTCTTCGGGTGACAAATATTACAAAGACATAAAATGTACACCGTGAAATCCCAGGAAATAATACGTTGGTGCTTTTCTCCTTTTTTCCCATACAGAGGAGTCTTTGTTTACAGTTTCAGGAGTGGGGCTGAAGCCAGAAATGTATGACCTTTTGGCTTCCTACCGGAAAGGTCACCGCACAGGCCACTTTAGCAAATGCTGGTGAAAAGGAAGGGCAACATCGCCCAGATCCTTCAGGTAAGTGGTCCCAACAGAGAGGCTCCTAGTGGGCAGGATTGAGAAGTGATCGCCGCCCGGAGGGGAGACCCTGGTTCACAGACCCGGAGCACCTCTGCCCTGTGTCTGGCGCTTCATTCCCTCTCTAGGGACAGGCGGCCCTGCCTCCTCCGGCTGTGAAAGAGGGCGATGCTGGGCACCACCTGTCTCTCCCACTCCCAGAGGAGTGGCAAGGCTCCTAGACAAAGGTCATGGTGAAGCCTTCAGCTGACATGCGTGGAATAAAGGGTTACAGCTGTCATACTGTATTCCCTTAACTACAGCATTTCCTCTGTCCGCCAATAGGACACAATCAAAGGTCAGGGTGACCAACCATCCCTGTGCATTGAGCCTGGGGGTGTCTTGGGACTGTGGGACGTTTGGTGCTAAAACTTCCCTGTGCATTGAGCCTGGGGGAGTAATTCTATTCTCATAAGATCAGGGATGTTTAGAATTATAGCTATTCCTCAGAGCATTTTATGAACTACCTAAGTTTGTATTTTGACAATATATAATTGGAATTACAACCGGCAATACAATAATGTGAAATTTCCCCAGCAGAATGTTTTCTAGGGCAGAGATTATACTGTGTAATTATGCCATTTAAAACCCACTAGTTATGAGAATAGAATTACTTTAGCTACATTCTAAACAGTGTGGGATTTGTGCTTCATAGAATTGGTCACCATGTCCCTGGGGTGTCTTGGGACTGTGGGACGTTTGGTGCTAAAACTGACCCAGTTCCAGGTGAGCCAGGATGCTTGGTCGCTGTGGTGGTGCAAGTGACCACCTGACCTGCCTCCATATGCCAGAGAAGACCTGGTCCAGAGCCTGGCCCTGACCAGGAGGCGGTTTTAGAGGCCAATGAGAGTCAAGTCATCACTACTACAGGCTTCTTAGACTACACCTTCTGGGAGTTGTTACAGGGAGTCCTTTCATTCAGGGTGAGTTCAGGAGTCATCCACAAATGTCCCAGACACAGCTGCTCTCAAGTGTCCCCTCTACCAACCAGGGGTAGCCCAGCCTTCCACAGTAATCTTGAGGAGGAAGAGGTGCTATGAAGGATTCCCCCAAAGCTACCCTAAAGGTAGTTCTGCTGTAGGCACAGGAAGCCAGGTGGGGCAACCCCCAAAGCTACCGTAGTACAGACATCCCTCGATGCTACAAGAGCACTTCTCGCACCAGGCCTTCCGTGGAGGGCAGAGGGGAAAGTGATCTAAACAGAGGACTCAAGGTGGGACCCACGCATAGAGCCAGCCAGCCATCCATCCTTTTAGGTGACTCTGGCTAGATCCCAAGCCACAAACCTTAGACTATGATTTGGCCACCCATTTGGCAACCACGCTTGGCTCTGCTTCCTAACAGAACTTTTGGGACCTGAATGGTCACCACTGGCATACTCCCCCACCCCCCAACTTTGTTCACATGGCAGGATTCAGCTCTTTGCCACTTTGTCTCGGCTCTCTCCTTGGCTGTTGATATCTAAAGACATGATGTACACATCTAGGAGTCTCCCCTCTGGAACTTATAAGAATCTTAGAAATTTGGAAAGATCAGGGATGTTTAGAATTATAGCTATTCCTCAGAGCATTTTATGAACTACCTAAGTTTGTATTTTGACAATATATAATTGGAATTACAACCGGCAATACAATAATGTGAAATTTCCCCAGCAGAATGTTTTCTAGGGCAGAGATTATACTGTGTAATTATGCCATTTAAAACCCACTAGTTATGAGAATAGAATTACTTTAGCTACATTCTAAACAGTGTGGGATTTGTGCTTCATAGAATTAACAACGACAGGGATGGAGATGGTTTCAGATGGTGGTGCTACATTAAGCATTTTTATCACTTCTATTGTTGTTATTTTGTTTTATTTAGAACCTGCCTCTCTGACCAATAGTGACTTTTCACGAAGATTTGTTCCCTGTAGATGTGAATTGGTCACAATGGAAAATTGGTTAAATGCAGGGTGGCAAACGTGATGCCTATGCCAACAATTGAAGGAGGGCGGGGGCCTCTACTGGAGTAATCTCACCATGTCCCTGGGCCCCTGGTACTAATGCAAGGAGATAAAACCCATCGGAGATGAACCACAAAAGGGAAAAGCTAAAGCAATTAAACTGCTTAATAAATGGCTTGGTATCAGCAAAATCTGGAAGTTAAAGAGACTAAAGTGGTAATCAGCGGACACTTGGGGCCTGAAAGTCTTTTCCACTAAATTGAATTTATGTTAAAATATTCACTTTTCAAGAGATTCAAAATGTAAATTGGGGTATTAGGACTTATAACTGCCAGCAGTGCCTCAACATTAAGACTCTTAAAAGACCCTCAAAATGTCAGTTTCAGGTCTGGTAAAAATGTATATGGTGTCCACAGTGGAGACATAGAGGGGACTAAGATTTACTGTGCATATACCATGTGCCAGGCACTTTACACATCTTATTTCAAAGCTCGGTGTGTTTTGAACAGTGGGGTGTGAAGTGGTGCAACTATAGTCTGTAGATCCAAAGAGAGATTTTGATTATTTTAAAAGTTTACCTAGTTCTTATTACCAAGGGTAAGATGCTGCCTCTGTTACCATTTATTATCACCTTTTCTATCAATAGATATAATTCCATCAATAACTTTGCAATAATCTTTAACAGATTTTCCTTACTCAATCTGTACAATGTCATTATTATTATTTTTATTTTGTTTATTCTTCATTTACGTCCAGGGCTGCATTACTGCTGTTTCTGTTTTAATTTGCTTCAGCTTACTGAGAAGTTTCTAATTTAACTCCACACTGGACCAGGATTTTAAATATCACCTGTGACCTGAAATATTTTAAATGTATTATGTCCACGGTACATCATACTTGAAGGAAAAGCAATGGAAGGCTATTGCTATTGTCATTTGCCTAGAATTTCACAGTGATTGGCTCAAACATTAGACATCCTGAAACAGTCTGAGAAGAGGACTTCTGAGTAATGCTGTCCCTTTCGTTATCTGATAGATCCCTGGCAGGAAGGACAACGGGACAGACGGGAGAGTGACAATGGAAAGAATTCAGAGTCTGGGCTTGTGCTTACGGAAGCCTGTCACTCCTGTGTTCACTTACAATTCCTCCCAACAAAAGGACTTCTGTGGCAAGGAGAGGATTCGTCTAAGGTTTAAAACAGCCTCCAGAGAAGATGGTTTCTTGGATAAAGTTGTCGACCAAAGGACTTGCTTAAGACTCTTTGTTATGATTTCCTAGGGCACTCCTTCCCTCGCTTCCTGCACCATCAAAACACTTTACCGCCCCACCCAGCCAGATTTTAGGAGTTTGGATTGAGCTGCTGCTTAGAATTAAATTTCAGTTTATCTCCTTCTATTGAATCCTAATTGTCTGTGATGATTGCAAAAGTGATGAGGAGCCTAAGCTCTGATTTGATGGTGGAGATACTGGGTAAACAGATAGGAGCAAAGAGTTCCAAAGACGTAATTCAAATGCTGTTGCACCATCAGACATGCATGCATATGTGCACACATGTGACCCTGAAATGAAATGGGAGATTTGTCTCGACTAACACATGTATCATCTTCTTCAATGACTCCTTCTGAAAGAAGCCAGGACAACTCAAATTACTTTGTCAAAGGATCATCTACTCAGGAAATGTGGTAGCCTAGAAACCAGAGACCTTTATGGATCCTTCAGAAGAACAAGGAGGAACTCATTAAGAAAGAATTAAAAAATAGTACCTATCCACCCAAAATCTGAGATGGAAGAAGGGAAAAGGGATACAAACAGTCCAACGAAATCTACCTTAGTGAGTACTTGGTTTTGGTAAGGCATGTGACAAAGCCTGTCCAGATATACCTGAAATACAAAACTGTGTGGGCTGGGTGGATGGGACAGATATGTGAATTCAAAGAACAGTGGTTATTCAACCTAGAGAAAGGCTGATAGTGGTGTGTTACAAGGTTCAGTCTTGAGTGCCATTCTGGTCAAATATTTTTATTAATCAGTTGAGTAAAAATCAGAGAAGGTACACAATTTATTCATACAACCCACTGAAGTAAATACTGTTATTATTCATTTATTATTTCCATTTTACAAAGGAGAAAACGGAAGCTCAGAGAAGTTAACTCCTCCAAGGTAGTACACCAGAGTTAAGGTACAAAACTATTGAGATAGTAAAAGGATCAGGGGTTGCCAGGGGTTAGGAGGGAGGAGATGATGAAAAGACAGAGCACAGAGGGTTCTTAGGGCAGTGAAACTATGTTTGGTACTATAACGGCAGAGACATGTCACTATAAATTTGTCCAAATCCATAGAATGTACAGCCCCAAAAGTGAATCCTAATGTAAACTACACTAGTAGACTTTGGTCGATAATGATGTGTCAATGTAGGTTCATCAACTATAATGAATGTCTACTCTGTTGGGGATGTTGACAACGGGGAAGGCCATGCCTGGTGGGGGCTGGGGTATATGGGAACTCTCTGTAACTTCTGCTGAATATTTCTCTGAACCTAAAGTTGCCCTAAAAAAAATAAAGTCTTAAAAACAAACAACATGTAAATAACTAATTTGCAACAAGCCAATACAACCTTTATTCCAATCAAATTTCATCTGATTGAACTTCTTACACTTAAGGCTTAAAATGTCAACAAGTTAAATAAGGCTGTGACAGTGGAAATTGGTACAATATGAATTAGTAGTATGTCTGACTGACCACAAAAGATAATGCTACACTTTTAAGTGATATAAATGAAGGAATATGATGGTGTCACAGAGAGGGGATGGAGTTTACTCCTCTGATGAGATCACATCAAAACGATGAAGTTTAACTCTATCCATCACACTTTGAAAGAAACACCACATGGAAGTAAATATTTCTTGTGCATTTATTAGTTTACAGATCCAATTCTGTTTGATCCTCCTAAGACTAAGAGGTGGATGTAGCTCTTCCCCACTTCACAGAGAACACAGAATCAAATGTAAATAACTAGGATTTGATACTCAGACTCTGTCCCCAAAGTCTGTGGTTTTTGCACCCCTAGCCCCAGCTCTGTGCCACATGCTTCAAGAAGGGCTACGAGGAGAACAGAGGGCATGGGGATCAAGGCACAAGGAAGAACAGCTCAAGAGAGAAAACCCAGGAGACAGAGAAATTCCATCCAGAGGGTTGAGGGTTCTCACAGAGCAAAGTGGTTGGCCTTCTGCTGGGTGGCTGTGGAGCCAGGACAAATACGTAGAAAGCTCAGAGAAAGTGCTGTTTACACAGCAGGAAGAGTTCTCCAACACTTTCAACCTGCCACCAATGGAATGAGTTCCACACTCTAGTGGGCTTCCTCTGCACCCAGAAGATATGGAAAGCTGTAGGAGAGATCCTCATATTGGAGATTCTCTAAGGTCCCCTCTAATTCCAACATTGTCTGACAATGGCTTTGAACAGCTGTTGACAGACTATACTTGAAATTATAGTAAGATCCTATTGTTGCAAGAATGGGTAGATTTGTTTTATTGTTAAAAAGGGATTAAAAAATAGAAATCATCAAAATTATCCTCTTTAATTACAATGGAAGATAAATTATGCTTATGCCTCCTTCTTTATCTTTAATTCATACATTCACTTCTTTAAAAACTTAATAAAATTTTATATAAAACAGCAAAATACCATTCCACTCTTTCTTCCTTGATTTTGTGAAAGGAGCACGCCTGGTGTTTGTGCAGATGTTTTTCCTCCCATGTTTTTATTGATTCTTTTGTATGACATGCACCTGACTTTTTAAAAACATAATTTAATTTTGTTCAGTGTGATATGTGAGTTATTTTAGTGATGCTTCCTTACTTACTCACGAGTGCTACTCACCTAATATTTGCCTGCAGAGCTCCATGACTGGATGGCACTTCCTGGCCCTCTGTGGGTGGGCAGGGCTATCTTCGTGCTGGCCAGTGAATTGTGAGTGGAGGTGATATGTGTCACTTCCAGGCCCAGCATTCATTTGATTGCCAGTGCAAGACCCTCCAGATCATTCTTCTTTTCCCTCTGTTACAATGATCAGAAGCATTCAGGATGGCCCCAGAATGAAGAGACGTAGAACAGAGTCCTCTGATGACATATGATGGATGTGTGGCGGGAAAGAGGAATAAACCTTTATTGCTTTAAGCCACTAATATTTTGGGGTTGTTACTGCAATACAGTCTAGGTCTAGCCTACCCTGACTAGCAGCACCAGGGCAAGTAAAACATATATCTGCACTGTCCAATATGGTAGCTACCAGCTACATGTAAATTCATATTTACATTTAATTAAGTTCAACATTCAATTCCTCAGTCCCACTAACCTCATCTCAAGGGCTCAATAAGTACATGTGGCTAGAGCAGTGATGGCGAACCTATGACACGCGTGTCAGAGGTGACAGGCGAACTCATTTTTTTGGTTGATTTTTCTTTGTTAAATGGCATTTAAATATATAAAATAAATATCAAAAATATAAGTCTTTGTTTTACTATGGTTGCAAATATCAAAAAATTTCTATATGTGAGGCTGGTAGCCTATCCTGACTAGCAGCACCAGGGCAAGTAAAACATATACCTGCACTGTCCAACATGGTAGCTACCAGCTACATGTAAATTCATATTTACATTTAATTAAGTTCAACATTCAATTCCTCAGTCCCACTAACCACATCTCAAAGGCTTACTAGAGTTAAGTTAGGGTTTTTCAAAATGCTGGCACGCCGAGCTCAAAAGGTTCGCCATCACTGGGCTAGAGGCAACCTTAATGCCCAATGCAGATACACAACGTTTTCGTCGTTGAAGAACGTGCTGTTGAACAGTGCTGAGCAGTGCTTGGGATTTTCATGAGTTGGTAATGATATCTTCTAAGTATAGAAGATAATATCAATGATTTCTTGATATTTTAAGTATACATCTAATACCGCCTTGGCGTTATTCTCCAAAAGTTTCACCTCTTTTAAATGAAATCTCTGGGAGCGTCCAGTGGAGGTTACCTTCTGGAGGAAAATACATCACTCAAAGCGGTTCCATTTCTTAGAACTGAAGGTCTTTTCCTGAAGGTTACATTGACACAGAGGATTACCGCCTTTTTGTTACCCTTGACACCTTTTGTAAATGAATTCCCAGAGTAGTTTTATTTTAGTCCTTCCTGTCTGAAGCTGTTCACATTCTCTACTCCTCACGCTTCTCTCTCCCTAAGCTGCTTAACAGCACCTGGTGTAAGATCTGAGGTGTTCAGTAATGAATTCATTCAAGTTTATTAACATGCTTGTAAAATTGTGTTTCTATCTTAAGAGCTAACATTGGACACTTCAATAAAATCTTGTGGGAGCCCAAAATTGAACCAAAATATAAAGTAAACCAACCCATCTATTGATTAATTCATTCAACAAACATCTAGGCACTAGAAATACAAAAATTAATAGTCCCTCCAGGGGTCCTATAACCTAATGGAGAGTTAGATGGAAATAAATACAAGACCAATGACAACATATCAGTGTGGCCTGTCACAGAAGAGATGACAGTTAAGCCTTGAAGTGAGAGTTTGCCAGGCAGGCAACTGAGGGGATGAGAAGATATACAGGAAAATATAGAAGGCACAGGATATATTTAGCTGTAAAGAATTGAAGACCCTAATTCAATGTCTTAATGCATGGGGATATTATTCCACACAAGAAGTCCAGAAGTACCCGTTGGTTCCAGGATTGAGTAATTTGAGGGGTCAGCATCACTGACAACCCAGGTTCTTTCTGTCTTTTTTTCTCTTCGTCTTCAGCATCCTTTGGCCTTAATCCTCAGGCTGGTCCCTGTCACGGTCACAAGATGCTGTCACAGTCGCAGGCATCACACGCAGGTACGATCGTGTCCAGTTGAAGAAGAGGATGTCCCTTCCCATGTGCTTCTTTTTCAAAGCCCCCTTCTCTTCACATCTTACTGTTCAGACTGGCACACTCCTCTCCTAAACTGCTAGCAAGAGAAGCTAGACGACTGCTTTAGAATGGCCAGGATTTGCTCCTGACCTGAAGCTAGGACTTCTCCTGATGTTCATATTCCTGAGTAATCAGTTTTCTTTTAACTGAGGAAGAAGTGGAGAATGACAACCAATAGAATCTGCCACAACAGCTAACCAACTGTGGTTCTCCTGGTTTGGGAGTGGGAGGAGGGGTGAAGAATGGCTGCAAGGATTCCCATCTGGGGCCTGGATGACGTGTAAGATCATTCAGAGTCAGGTAATTAGTTTGGGGGAGAAAGTTATGAGCTTATTTCTAAACATCTTGAGTTTGCCATGTACACCAGACAATTGGAACTACTGGTCTGGGACCAGGAAATGAGGACTGGCTCTATGTGGTCATCCCCTACATAAGGCTGTCCTTGAAGTGCCAACGATGTGATTGCCCAAGAGAACACAGACAAAGAGAAGAAACCCTTCTCCGTGCTTTCATTGCCTCCTTTGTAAAATGGCGGTGATAATAATATCTATCTCATAGAGTTTGCGTATGAGGATTAGATGAGTTAATACATTTAAAGGATTTTAAACAGTGCCTGGCATGTAATAAGCACTAGAAAAATTAGCTAATAATAGTGGTGGTGGTGGTGGTGGTGGTGATGGTGGAGTAGTGGTGATGGTAGTGGTGGTAATAGTGGTGGTGGTGGTGGTGGTAGTAGTGATAGTGGTGGTGTTAGTGGTGGTGGTAATAGTGGTGGAGATGGTGGTAGTAGTGGTGGTGGTGGTAGTGCTGGTGGTAGTAAGGGTGGTAGTGCTGGTGGTGGGGGTGATGATGGAGGTGGTAGTCATATGGTGGTAGTGGTGCTAGTCACAGTAAAGTAGAAGAAAAAGAAAACAAGGGAAGTAAAGGTGCCAAAGCCATGGGGTTCTAGGTAGCAAGGTAAGACAGGAGTCCAGGGGGACAATAAAAAAACAAGCTAAAGCTTTAAAGGAGTTAGCCGTGGCTAGTGTGGCTCAATTGGTTCGAATGTTGCCCTGTACACCAAAAGGTTGCAGGTTCGGTTCCTGGTCAGGGCACACGTGGAAGGCAACTGATCAATGTTTCTCTTTCACACGGATGTTTCTCTTCTCCTCTCTCTAAAAATCAACGAACATGTCCTCCACGGAGGAGTAAAAAAATAATAAGACAATGGATCAGCACAGTGAGCCTGGCTAGTTAAAGTTGCAGGCACTTTTACAACAAACTGTACTTGGGTTTTATTAATCTCTTGCTCTATTAAACATTCAAAAATGAAGATTAGTCCTTTGGAATATAGATATTTTTCTCTCTAGACAAATTTTAATTCCTGCAAGCTTGTATGAAACATAATAACAGCATTGTGGGTTTTTGTGTCTGTGTCTTCTCTGAAATTTTTTTGGTCTTTTAGTTTATAGGTGTTTTTTCGTTTGTCATGTTTAAATAATGTTTGAGGAAAGATCTAGAGGATTTGAGGCAGACTACACAAAACACCAAGCTAATAGCACTAACTACAGAGCCCACTACAATGACCACAACAGGCCACACATCTCTCAAAAAGACAATTCCCCAAAAGTGTGGCTAGGGAAGGCAGATAAAAGACTGAAGTTGGGTCATGTGACAGGTGTCACTTGAGTACCGAGACTGGGGCTGGAGATAAAAGCCCGCTTCTTCTGGTCATGTGACACAGCTTCATTACTCTCCCAGCAGGGGGTTGGAGAGTCTGGATGCCATTTTTACTTATTTATTTATTTGTGTTTTTTCCCCCTTATTCTGTGATAATGAGAAAATGTTTAAACTCCTATCTGTGTGTTTAAACATTTCTCCCTGCTGACAGCAGCAGGGTACCCCTTGATCAACTGTCAGATTGGATAGTGCAATTTTTCTGGAAAGTAAACAGCATGTTAGCTGGTTGGAAATAATTTTCTGTTTATTGGTAGCTGTTAGCCTAGGAGTGATGGAGCCCTGTGACAGC
The DNA here is from genome assembly GCF_000412655.1 of Myotis brandtii. Lineage (NCBI taxonomy): Eukaryota > Metazoa > Chordata > Mammalia > Chiroptera > Vespertilionidae > Myotis > Myotis brandtii. The sequence goes on from NW_005354021.1 coordinate 494,554, forward strand.
ACTTGTCAAGTGAGGAATAAGAAACAAGATTGGAAATACCTTTAAGACATAGCTCTGACAGTAAAGCCTTACTGTTTTTTTGATAGAAATGTACTCTAAAAAAGTTAAATTAAAATGGGCAAGAAAACTTTTCCAGTGTTGCCAGCCCCTGGAGATCCTTCTGGCAAAACTGACACAGAATCAAAGGCACATTCATAGGGTGCCGGAGTTGGAAGTCACAAAATCCATCCCCCCCTGGCTCACCCCTGGGAAAACAGAGCCATGGCCAAGTGCCTTGAACTTGGCTCACAAATAAGAGGCAAACATAATATATACAAAGAAGCCATGGCTGGGTAGCTCAGTTGGTTAGAGCGTCATCCCGACATGCCAAGGTTGTGGGTTCCAACCCTGGTCAGGGCACATACAAGAACCAACCAATGAACGCATAAATAAGTGGAACAACAAATCAATGTTTTCCTTTCTCTCTCTCCCCAAAGTCAACAACAACAACAAATTTTAATTAAAGAAACATACATACACACACACACACACACACACACACACACATACACACACAAAGAAATAAAGGTCATATTTACTTTTCAAATTCATATGTGAAGATAAATGGAAAAACCTGGTGGAGGCAGTATGACATATGACCTACGTGTACTTAACAACTGAGTTTAATGGGTTATGTATAATGTGATCTTTTTCTTTGCATAGTGGCTAAAAAGACACCATCATAGTCTTTTGTTGATTAGTCATATTGTCATCAGGGGGGAAAAATGGCTCCAGTAGAAGTAATATATATTTACAAGCTATGTATAAGTCTCATCTATCTTGAGTTAGCCTAAGTCTGAGGTCCTGATTGGTCCCAGAATTTGCCTCATTTCTTCTTGATAGCTAGAAAAGATGCCTTCACTTAGATATTTCTGACAAATATGTCAAGTGCTCCATGTCTGAACGTATTCTCCCCCATATCATATACAAAGCAAAACAGGCTTCTTCATTCCCATTTTGGTCAACAGCATCACTGTCCACCCAATTGACTGGCCCCATCTCCCTTACCTCTGAAATACCTTCCAGTCTATTTTCTCTTCTCCATCTCCACTGCCAGGCAACAGACCTGTGGTTCGCACCTGCTGCATCAGCACCACCTAGGAAATGGTTAGAAATGCAAATTCTCAGTCCTCACCCCAGACCTACTGAACCAGAAGCTGTGAGCTGGGGCCCCACAAGTCTGCAGTTTGAGAACCATCACCCTGGCAGTGTTCTCCAGGCCTTGTCCAAAGGTCCCCTTACTGCCCTCCCAGCCACCAATTCTTTCTTTCTGGAGTATTCTCTATACCAGTGGTTCCCCACCTTGGCTGCACAATGGAATTACCTAGAGAGTTGTTTTTTAAAAACACCTATGTTTGGGTTCCTCTCCTGGGAACTCTTGTCCCATTGAGAAGAAACTGGGAGGTGTGCAGCAATGGGCATCAGATTTTTTTAAAGCTCCCCATGTTATTCTGATGTACAGCCAGGACTGATCATCACTGCTCCACACTGAAGCCAGGGCTGTCTTGTTAAAAAAACAAAGCAGATGGTGTCACTATCCTCCCTAGAAAGTCTCCATCCGCCATAGGATAATTCTTAATTAACTCTTCAGCATGGCTCCTGCGACCTCTCCCAATGGCTTCATTAACCTTGAGTCTCACTAGCTCCCCCTACACCCAGCCACACAGAATTTCTCTTCATTCCCCCAAAGCAGTATTCTGTTCATAGCCAGACTTTTGCACTTTCTGTTCCCTCTGCTTAGCAGCGGTTCTCAACCTGTGAGTCGCGACCCCTTTGGGGGTCGAACGACCCTTTCACAGGGGTCGCCTAAGACCATCGGAAAACACATATATAATTACAAATTGTTTTTGTGATTTATCACTGTGCTTTAATTATGTTCAATTTGTAACAATGAAATTGGGGGTCACCACAACATGAGGAACTGTATTAAAGGGTCGCGGCATTAGGAAGGTTGAGAACCACTGGCTTAGAGCGTCCTTCTTCTTTCTTTTTTTCTTTCTTTCTTTCTGGTGAATTCCTATTCAAGACTTCGCTCAAAGGTCACCTGCCCCCGAGTCAGCAGTCCTCTCCTTGGGGATCCCAGAGCTCTCTGTTGCTATTACATCATAGTATTGGTCCTATTACATTGTAATTATTAGTGACACATCTTCCTCCTTCACTCTAACTGATTGCATCAGACCAGGTCAGAAGTATGCTTAGCTTTTTAATTTTGTCCCCAGTGTCTAATACAGGTTGGACATTAAGAAGATGCTGAATAAATGTCTGTTATCTGAATGAACTGAAAACATGATCAACTCTTGCTGCCTTTTGTTGAGATCAGCTTTTGGTGCCATTCTGCTCTTCTGTCTAGAATCAGTAAAGCTCACATAGCTCATAGTATAAATATGAACAGGGGTCAACTAGACCTACGTTTTGTCACTTGCAGATCTTCATTTTTTAATCTTTAAAATAACGTCACCAATATCTACTTTGTAGTGTACAGAGATTCATTGTATAACACCCCACAGTGTGCTTCACACAGAGTGGGCATTAAATAGAGTTTGTATTATTAGATTAACTAAAATTAACTGAAAACAAAACAAAAAAGTTGAGCTGAGCAGCACATCTGTTCTTACATCTGCGTATGAGCTCTTGATAGGCAGAAACTGCCTGTGTGATCCCTAGGGCTGGGAACCCAGTGGCATTCCATCATTAAGTCAGCCCCTCAGTCAACAGCGTTTATTAAGCTAATGAATGCAATGAATAGTATTTGGGTTCGAATGACGGCTTGCTGCTTGGGGAGCATAGAGAGACTCACACATTTGCCCATCTTACAAAACAGAGAATTACAATCTTGGCAGCTGGAACATATCTTAGAGATCATCCTTAAAGCTCCTTACTTACAGGTGAGCAAATGGAGATAACCAACCAGGAAAGCCATTGTAGTGTCAATATTTAATAACGAGTTCCTGGGTCACAAATTGCTGCTGACCAGGTAGGAATACCAGTCCATGTTGGTAAAAGTCAGCCCTAACGGTGACTTGTTGAGTGAACAATATGTCATGTGGTGAGAAACCGAGAGGTTGAGAAGAATTTGGGGGGGCGGGGGGCGGATCACTGGCGGCACCTTTGAGTGTTATCAATTCCAGATTACATAGTTCCTCTCTCGGAAAATAAAACACCTTTTACCCACTATGCATTTAAATTCATGTTACTGTGTCCTTTCAAAAGGCAGGTAGAGGGCACAATTTGGATCATTTAACAGGTGTTATTCAAGCAACAACAAAAATGGATAAAAGCATTTAGCAGATACCATCACTTAAATAAGCCTCTTTTAAAAATGAATCACCTCAATAGACCTGCCCCACAGATCTGAGTCACTCCCAAAAGGTCTGAAAGCAGTTTGAGCTGGAGTGACGGGACTTAGATGTCAGGAAGGGACCTGGCTGGTTTGGCTCAGTTGGTTGAGCATCATCCCATGCACTAAAGGTCACGGGTTCAGTTCCAGGTGAGGGCACAGACCAAGGCTGTGGGTTTGATCCTTGGTCTCAGATGTGTAGGAGGAAAATCCAGGACGCGCTTTGTGCCAAACTGGCTAGGTGCCCTGATCTCCAGGAAGCATATCCATGCAGGACCCTCCTTGGGAGGCCTTTGGCTCAGTTGGCTGAGCATCATCCCATGCACTAAAGGTCACGGGTTCAGTTCCAGGTGAGGGCACAGACCAAGGCTGTGGGTTTGATCCTTGGTCTCAGATGTGCAGGAGGAAAATCCAGGACGCGCTTTGTGCCAAACTGGCTAGGTGCCCTGATCTCCAGGAAGCATATCCATGCAGGACCCTCCTTGGGAGGCATCCACACCCTCCCCTAACCTTGTGGGCAAGCCTGAAAATGAAATGCAGGCCTTGTATTAGTTTTCTGGAGCTGCCATAACAAGACACCACAGACTGGTGGCTCAAACTACGGGAATTTATTTCCTCACAGCTCTGGAGGCTGGAAGTCAAGAACACCACAGATTTCTGTGGTGGCTTAAACCACAGAAATTTATTTCCTCACAGCTCTGGAGGCTGGAAGTCAAGATCAAGGTGTCGCAGGGTTGGTTTCCTTGGCGGCTTCTCTTTGACTGGCAGATGGCACTTTCTCACTGTGTCCTCACATGGTCATCCCTAGGTCTGTGTCCTGATGTCTTCTTCTGATGAGGACACCAGTCATACTGGATTAGGGTCTGCCTAAATGAACTCATTTTACCTTAATTACCTCTTTAAAAGCCCTATCTCCAAATACAGTCACATTCTGAGGTATTGGGGATAGGATGTTACATATGAATTTGGGGGAGAACACGATTCAGCCCATAGTAGGCCTCTTAGCTGCAAGACTGGCTGCTTACTTCTCTCATGCAGATGAACAATAATGAATGAACGAACGAACGAATGAATGAATGATCTAGAACAGCGGACCACTGGCTGGAGACCACTGATCTAGACCAGCCAGACACTAAACTGCAAACAGTGATAGGTTTTCCTCTGGCCACTCAGTGTTTTTCTTTTCTTTTTAAAATTATATATAGATATTTTTTATTTCAGAGAGGAAGGGAGAGAGACAAAAACATCAATGATGAGAGAGAATTATTGATTGGCTGCCTCCTGCACACTCCACACTGGGGATCAAGCCCTCCACCTGGGCATGTGCTCTGACCGGGAATGGAACCGTGACTTCCTAGTTCATAGGTTGATGCTCAACCGCTGAGCCACACCAGCTGGGCAGGGTTTTTCTTAAGGTCACTATGTAAGAAGCCACTATTGGAGAGGGATTGAGGAGGGGGGGGAGTCCCAGGCAGGAGTAGGGGTCAGCAGGCAGCCCCCAGTCCCAGATAACAAGCTGCTCTCCAGGAACACGTGTTAGGAAAAGTGCTTGATCAGAGAGTCAACTTGTGGGCTGAGTAGGAACACTAAGTGGTTCTGTCTGTCACCTCCTCCACCCCCACTGGAATTCAGCCATAATCTGATGGAAACACTTTGCCCACTTTCAGGAGAATTTTCCACTATCAGTAAGGCTGTTTTCATACTTAGGCTATCACCAAAGGCTTTCAGAGCCGCGATAGGCTCCCCCCTGGAGGCATGTACATCTCAAGGGCAGGAGGATGTGGGGCCAAAAGCCACTCTGCAGAATGTTCTATTAGTTGAGGTTTTCATTCAGGTTGAATTATAGCCCCTGTTTTCCGAGTACCGACTCTGTGCAGGACACCGCTCCTACAGCACCTCTTGGTTAGTCCCACGTGACAGTTGAGAAAACGGAAGCACCACAGGACAAATCATTCACGTCTAGCCCACGTGGTTCCAAAGTCCATGTTCGAACCCCTACTCTCCTGTCACTGTGAAGGGGACCAACCAGCCTTCATAAGCAGCCGTGTTAGAAAGGGTGAAATGTGTCAATTTAGGAGTCGGAATCCTGGCTCCACGGCTTTGTAGCAAGTTCTTTAACCCCATTGGGCCTCCGTTTCCTCATCTGTAAAATGGGCCTAATACTAGTACCTACCTCTGAGGAGGTTATAGGGAGGGGAGAGAGGGTCTGACCCAACAAGGATGTTCCATAAATGATAGTTATTAATATTATCATATCATCACAAATTGAATCACTATTATGAATTTGCTTCCACCTGGGGTTGCCTAGGTGTGCATGTGTCTGTGTGTACACAATGTGTTGGTGGAGAAAAACAGTAGCCACCATTTATTGAGCACCTACTCTGGGTCATGCAGTAGACTGGGTGCTTTATATGCATGACCTTATGTTTCACATAAATGACTTTATTCCTTGTAGCCACCCTCTGAGGTAGTTAATATTATAATCCTCCTCTTCAGATGAAGAAAATGCAGCTCAGAGAGGGATAAGTGACTCATTTAAGGTCACGCACCTAACAAACGATGGAGCTGAACTTTGGTTTCAGCCCTGACTCAGAACCTGCGCTTCCAACTACTAAGACACAGTGTCTCTCTGGAGTAATGAACTTAAAAAATTCCAGAAGTTGCTCCCTTCAACTGTGTGATCTTGTAAAGAAATCGCTTTGAAAGGTGCCAACTTATCCCATCAATGCTGCCATTGTTCTGACTCACCGGCCCTCAGCACCATCCACAGCCCTCACGGGAAGACTGGTCTCATTCAATTATATCGGCCTCGTCTTTTAATCTAAGACGGCATTACTTCACTCGATTATCCACCTTATCCCCCAGACTTTGATCTAAATGTATTTTGCCTGTTGTTAAAAATCAAGTCCACCTTTAAAGAATAAATATTGGCCCCATCCAGATACTCCAAAGAATGCTCTTAAGTGTCTAAAAAGGAACGACCCAGAGTGTTTTTAACAGTACCTTTGAAATAAGTGGTTCGTCTTCCAAGGAGGCGGCTTTGAAGGGGAGTCTCATGTGGGATGCATAAGCCCTGGTATGTTTATTTAAAACATACCTTCGGTTTCCTTATATATATTCACAAGTAACTTGTCTGAAAGCCCCAGACACTCAGCTCAGCTAAGACAAGGGAAAGGGATCAGGTCACCGAGCCCTTTTCAATTGTGTCTTGTCCAGACTTTTAAACATTTATTACGTGGATTATAAACATAAGCGAACGTGTTCATTGCGGAAAGGGACACCACCCTGCCCCAGCACTTAAACAGAGACACCCCTACACACACACACCTTGAACCTGCTCTCTGTTCTGCACTGCTGAGCCCTAAACCAGAGAGTCCTGGGCTCTGAAAAGACAAAGGAGAGTATTGGGTACAGCTGTTTTGATAGGAAGTCAGCAAATTCTCTCATTCATGGAGCTATCCTAAACTTACACACCTCCCAATTGCTAGAATCCTGGTTTTGCATCTGATCCCGGCTAGTGCCAGATTACTTTGGATAAAATTTCTCCATTTGGTTTTTAATCAATGTAGTGTCGGGCATGTGGGACCATCCTTCCATAGCCTTTCTCAATCTCCAACACGTGAGGAGCCAGGGTGGCTAACTCAGCCCAATATTTCTGGGGTCTGTCCTCAGAGGGATCTATATCCTATCTCATATTGATATGACAGATAAGAAGAACTATTTTGTTTCGGTGTTTCTTATATAGCAGACACTACTAACCCATCCTATCTGGGTTTAGCCATTGCATCAGCCCCTACAGAAACCCCTCCTTTCAAAGTTTCTCGAATCACGGCCCTTTGACTTTTTGCAGTAGTCTAACTTTGCTTGTGTCGAGCTCTGGCCCCTTTTAGTTTTGCCTACACTGCTGCTCAGCTCCTCCCAAAGCTCCCCCTCCACCATCCTGTGCTTCCCAGATGTTCGCAATCCTAAAATAACCCAGATGACAAAATGTATACACATTGTAATTGTCCAAGTCAGTCCATCTTCACTTACTCTGGTCTGGTTCCCATTTGTCTTATCAGTTAAATAGTAAAACTTTGATTAGAATGGTAGGCAGAATAATGGCTCCTCAAAGATGTTCACATCCCAAGCCAGGAAACCATGAATATGTTATATGACATGACTGAGAAGAATTAAAGTTGCAGATGGAATCAATGTTGTAATCAACTGACCTTGAAACAGGGAGTTTATCCTGGATTATCGAGGTAGAGCTAATGCTATGGCAAGGTCCTTCAAAGTGTAAGAGAGGAGGTCAGAGTTATGCAATACAAAACTGGACCCTCTATTGCTGGCTGTGAAGATGGAGGAGGGCCCTAGCGGATTTGGCTCAGTGGATAGAGCATCAGCCTGTGGACGGAAGGGTCCCAGGTTCGATTCTGGTCAAGGGCACATACCTAGGCTGCAAGCTCCTCCCCGGCCTGGGCCCTGGTCAAGGCATGTGCAGGAGGCAACAAGTCTATGTGTTTCTCTCACATCGACACTTTTTTCTGTCTTTCCCACTCTCTGAAAATCAATGAAAAAATATTCTTGGGTGAAGATTTAAAAAAAGAAAAAAAAGATGGAGAAGGAAGGCCCTGAACTGAAGAGTGTGGGCAGCTTTTAGAAGCTAGAAAGGGCAAGGATACCGGCTCTCCCCTCGGCCTCCAAAATGGAAGGCAGTCCTGCGGAGACCTCGATTTTAGCCTAGTGAGACCTATTTCAGACTTATGAACAACAGCATTTAAGATCATAAATTTGTGTTGCCTCAAGCCACTGAATTTCTGATTATGTGATTTGTTACAGCAGCAAGAGGAAACTAAGTAGCTAGGACCTAAATAACCAGAAAATACAACTCACTGACATTTTTTCCACTTACCACTTTTGAGAGAAATAGCCAAATCTCAAGAAAAGCTTAAATAAACAATTTACTTTTTTAAAAATATGTTTTTATTAGTTGTAGTGAGAGAGGGAGGGAGAAGCATCAACTGGCTGCCTCCTACACACCCCCGACAGGGGATCAAGCCCAAAACCCAGGCATGTGCCCTGACGGGGAATCCACCCAGCACCCTGTCAGTACATGAGATGATGCTCAACCAACTGAGCCACACTGGCCAGGGCTCAACAATTTACTTTTAAGTGGGATTTTATATTGGGTCTCGGTCTCTTGAAATAGACTCTGATGGGTAAAGTTTCGGGGGGAGTGGGGAGGGGGACAGGGTTATTGGGAAGAACTCTGGGGACACACACCAGTAAGAGGTGAGGGGCTGGCCAAGGTCCTGTATCTGAGGCCTCAGCTGATTCTACAGGCAACTCGGGAGCTGGGAGATCCCCTCAAAGTTGCCCCAAATTGAGGCAATGGGGCTGAACTTTTGTGTCCACAGCATCCATTCTGGGAGCAAGCATAACCGTGGGCCGGGCAGTTCCTGGTGACTGAGAGCAATGCCCAGCTAGAAACACACTGTGAATCAGCAGCAGCTGACATTCCCAGCTCCTGGGACCAGGTGGGTTGGCCGGGAGGAGGGATCCGGACAGGCACGATAGCATTCACACACGGCAAGCAGTATTTCTGGGGTATGTCCTCAGAGGGATCTATATTCCATCTCATATTGATACGACAAATAAGAACTATTCTGGTTTGGTGTTTCTTAGATAGCAGATACTACTATGGTTATGGACTCTACATTCATCATCCCGAATCCTAGCGGAGTTGCTCCTACCAGTTCCATTTTACAGATGTGGACACTGAGGCTCAGAGGCCCAGGCTGGTGAAGCAGCTTGTCCCAGGCCACCCAGCTCGTGAAGTGGCAGAGTGGGGATAAGAAGAACTATTCTGGTTTGGTGTTTCTTAGATAGCAGATACTACTATGGTTATGGACTCTACATTCATCATCCCGAATCCTAGCGGAGTTGCTCCTACCAGTTCCATTTTACAGATGTGGACACTGAGGCTCAGAGGCCCAGGCTGGTGAAGCAGCTTGTCCCAGGCCACCCAGCTCGTGAAGTGGCAGAGTGGGGTTTTGACATCAAAGCCATCTGAGCTGCCCCACTTAATCCCGTCCACCACTGAGCGCACGGAGAACAGAGCTAGTCCTCAGGGAGCGAATTAACGTCCACAAACATCCATCTGACACTGCACCATTCTTGGCCCCCAAAGAAAGATAAGATTCTATTCGGCAAACTCCGCTTCCTAAATAGGAAAAGGGGCCCGAGACCGGCTGATAAGCTATTAAACAAGGGTCGAAATGAAGAAGAACTGCTGGTGGCCCGAAGGGGTGAGCAGATCAAGGTCTGTACTACACGCTGTAAATCAAAGTTAATTACATTTTTGCTCCACCTTGTAAACGGCGAATTGGGTCACAAGTTGTACGTAGGCCTCGGCGTTCCCTTTCCGAATGGAAGTTCCTGGGGGAGAAGCATCAGGATGGTCCACCTTTCCACGTCTGGCCCCGGGTGCCACGTCGACACAGGGCGGCACATAATAAATACCGTTTGCTCGTTTTCTCCCCTCCCCGTCGGGCCCAGACCCCTCTCAAGGCCTGTGAGACAGTCTCGTTCGCTGCAGCGCTCTCCCTGCGGTGGGTTTAGCAACTATGATGCTCTGAGAAGGGCTGTAAGAGTCTCTTCTTTCATAAGGACCCTGGTGTCCCGTGATGGATGCTATAAAGTCGAGGACCAGCTGGGGTGTGCGTTAGCCGTGAGGGCCCATTAATGGCGTCTGGTTCTGTGAAAACGTACATCATATCCTGGAAAGGAGAAGGTGGTCGCCAGAGTGCAAAAGCGAAAGCGTTTATTATAAATAACAGGAGGTGACCCCGGAGTAAACACAGCTGTGCCCCCGGTGTCTTGTCAGGGGTGCTCCCTCCGGATTAAAGAAGCCGTGCTTTATGGGGCCCTGCCTTCGGCACACACGCACAGAAGGCTGCCTTGCCCTCTGACCTCACTCGCTGCGTGCAAGGTCTCAAGCCCTGGAATTGTTTGGAGCAGAGACGCTTCACTAAAACACGTATTTTGCAGGTTCCAATATTTTCAAATGGGGCTGAGGATTGGCTCCCATTCGTTCTTAAATGATTTGCACAGCATTTCTGGCTCTGCAGGGTGTAGCTGCCCTTCCAATTTCTTGCGGACTCTCCCCACGGAGCCCCTGGCACCTCCCCTGCCACTGGGGCCGGTGGGATGAGCGTGAGACTATCTGGGAAGGGTGAGGCCTGGCTCTGCCATCGATGGGCTGTGGGGCTTGGGGCTGTTCCTTGAACTCCCTGGGCCTGTGTTTCTCATCCGTATGCTGCCTGGAATTGTGCTAAATTAGATCAGTAGGCCCCAAATTGGAGGCAGAGTGGGAAGGGAGTAGCAATACAGAGTAAGATTCTTTAAGCTACTGGAAAAAATTTGAATTTATGCATATGATTGCATTTATATAATACTAGGGGCCCAGTGCACCAATTCGTGCACCTTGAAAGGAACTGTGGGCCATGAGGCTGCTGTAGGCACAGGGGTGGGTCTCAGCCCATCCTCTGCGCCCCGGTCCTCTGTCTGTTGGCAGCCCCGCTCCCGCCACTGCTGCTCCTACGTCCGCTGACAGCGCCAGCCCCACTGACAGTGCAGAGCGATTGGGGCCACCGCCAGCAGTGGGTTCGAGTGGTGGCTGCTGCCCTGATCGCACCTCAGGAGCAGGGGGAGGTGGAAAAGACCTCAGGGGCGATCAGGGCTGGCAGCTGCACTCGCACCTGCTGATGGTGCAGAGTGATCGGGATCGGTGCTGGTGCCAGGCACCGGCCGCGAGTGCAAGCACCAGGTGGGACTGAGGCACGTGGGAGCAAAGAATTTTCAGTAACCACCAGAGGCTTGCCTCGATGACAGTGACCAGCACCCTGCCTTGGTCTGGCACCCCCGCTCACCTGCTCCACCATCCTGCCGCAGCCG
>NW_005354021.1:505888-512354 GCF_000412655.1 Myotis brandtii
TCACCTGCTCCACCACCACCCCCCCGCCGACACCCGCCATGTTCTGCACATGCCCCCTGGTGGCCAGCACATGTCATAGCGACTGGTTGTTTGGTTGTTCAGTTGTTCCACCATTCGGTCTGTTTGCATATTAGCCTTTTCTTATATAGGATTATATTATTATATACACACTAATAAATATAAATAGTTGTTAAATATATAAATGTAAATGCACACAAGGGTTAGAACTATATTGCATATGTATGTGTGTGTTTTTATACATAAAACTCTTGTGTGATTTAGCATGTATACAATGAGTACAGCAGATATACATGCTTTATTTTTATTTTTTTAAAATATATTCTATTGATTTTTTACAGAGAGGAAGGGAGAGGGATAGAGAGTTAGAAACATCGATGAGAGAGAAACATCGATCAGCTGTCTCCTGCACGCCCCCCACTGGGAATGTGCCCGCAACCAAGGTACATGCCTTTGACTGGAATCGAACCCGGGACCCTTCAGTCCGCAGGCCGACGCTCTATCCACTGAGCCAAACCAGTCAGGGCCATGATTTATTTTTTTAAAAAATATTTTTATTGATTTCAGAGAGAAAGGGAGAGGAAGAGAAAGATAGAAACATCAATGATGAGAGAGAATCATTGATCGGCTGCCTCCTGCACATCCCCCACTAGGGACTGAGCTCACAACCTAGGCATGTGCCCTGACTGGGAATCTAACCGTGACCTCCCAGTTCATAGGTGGACACTCAACCACTGAGCCACACTGGCTGAGTTGTATACACATGATTTATAACTGCAGGTGTATTGGAGTGAGCCACCAGGGCCACCGCACGGCACAGGCGCAGCTGCAGACTTACGCTGTCATTGGTGGTGGTGACCAGTGGCCATGTGGTGGTTTTCTCACAAGAAACTGTACCTTCTCCAGAGAAACTGTACCTTTCATTCTTTTCTCTGTTCCTACTGACTGAAATGATCAAGAATTTTCCTCCACATTGAAGAGGATTATCCTGAGTCAGAGGGAAGAGACATCCCTAATTAGGTGGGTGGTGTGCCTATATTCCACACAACAATCGGATTTTTGTAGAAAAAGCTGTCATCGGAATGAAACCAAACTCTTGGAGGTTCTGTTTGCACATGAACTTGGTTGCCTCTCCTCCATTCCAAAAGAAAAGAAAACAAACATATAACCTTCTAAAATAATGCCGTTTTACTGTCACAAGCTCAGGGCCCTGGAGTGTTCATTCATTCACTTATGTGTCAGGTATGTCGCTAGGCCCTGGAATTAATAAATCTCATGACATCACCCCTCCCTTAAGGTGTTCGCCGAGGCATGAGGCAGATGAACAAGTCAGCAAAGCATGTGTGAAGTGATGGGGTTTATACAGAGTTCGGGGCACAAGTAACCTGCCTGGGGACCCAGAAGCTTTAGCTGCCCAAGGAGTGGGTTGAATTTTGCCAGATAAGGAAGAGTTGAGTGGACGGAGCAAAGCATTAAGGACGGTGGGAACCTTATCTGTGAAGGCATGGAGGTGTGAAATTGCACAGGACGACTAGATAACCATTCTGAATGACTAGAGAATAGAAGGTGTTAGGGGAAGTGACCGGAGATGATCTAGTAAGTTAAGTAGGGGGCAGCTTGCTAAGAGTTGCTTATGTTCTGACTTTATCTTATAGTCAGAGGAGAGGAATCGAAGGAGACAAGCATGATTGTGCACCCCATTGAGGAGCAAATATATAGTTTTCCTCTTTTGCATCATTAAATTAAAGGTATTGGGGATGGACTGGGACACATTAGTCAAACCTTAAAAACTCAGATCAGTGCTATTGAATGTAAACTGTAATTGAAAAAATAATCAGATCAGTATTTAGTTGTGTTAATGACCAAAAGGTCATAAGATACTTTGTAGGATGTTATTCTATTGTCACTATTAGGGCACACACACACACACACACACACACACACACACAACACTGCCTTTAACTTGCACATTGACTCCTTAAAACTGGAATCTATTCATTTTATTAAAATTTTTTAATATAATAGCTTTGTTTTTTAATAGCTTTATTGAAATATAATTCACAAAAAATACAATTCACATACCATATAATTCACTTATTCAAAGTGTACAATTTAGTGGCTTTTGGTATATTCATAGAGTTGCACAATGTCAGGACATTTTCAACACCCCAAAAAAAGAAACCTCATAGCTCTTAGCCATCACCCCCAACTGCTCAATCCCCACAGCCCTAGGAAACCACGAATCTACTTTCTGTCTGTATAGATTTGGTTATTCTGGAAATTTCATGTAAATGAAATGACAAAATGCGTGGTCTTTTGTAACTGGCTATTTCCACTTAGTATCGTGTTTTCAAGGCTCATTTCTGTATGTATCAGTACTTCATTCCTTTTTATGGCTGAATACTATTCCACTGGATGGATGTAGCACATTTGATTTTTTTACTCCGTCAGTCAATGGACATTTTGGTTGTGTCTACTTCATTGCTACTATGAACCATGCTACTAGGAACATTCATGTGGTTTTTACATGGACATATGCTTTTATTTCTCTTGGGTGTGTCCCTAGGAATAAATTGCTGGGTCATATGGTATCTCTGTGTTTAACATTTTGAAGAACTGCCAGACTGTTTTCCAAAGCAGTGGCTCCATTTCACGTTCCCACCAGCAGCGTATGAGAGGAACCTATTCATTTGGGTGCCAAGTTCTCATTAACTCCTATAGGAATTCCCCTCCCGTTCCAGCACTGGCTCCTGGCCCCGAATCCCCAAGGAAGAAGTGGGAAGTGTTTGCCGTGGCCGCCTGTGCGTTCAGCCCCGCTTGGAACTTGTTTGAGAGCACGGAGGCCACCCCCTTCATTTCAGCAGCCTCCACCTCTGGGACCGTTGGAATGGAATGCCTATTTCTCTGGGTCTTAGCAAGTGTTTTGAGGAAGGAAATTCTTTGTGAGCCTTGGAATGGTCTAGTGCAATTTCATGGAGTCTGTGGTGGTGGTTGCCACAACAAAACAAATAGCTGTAATACTTAGAATGATTGGCTGTTAGACTTGGAAGGGACGGAAGGAGACCATCTAGCCCAGGCGCGGCGAAGAAGCCGCAGCTCCAAGGCCGTCTGATCCACCGCAGGTGTGGGGGCTTAGGGAGCTCCGTCCAGGCTCAGGAAAAGGGCTGGGGTTGATGGGCAATGTCTGCCCTGGTGGCAGGAGAGCATCGACGTGGCACATAAGCGACCGTGTGCTCCCCCTGATTGAGACCAGCCATAGTACGGCCAAGGTCACAGAGCTGGTTAACGACAAAGTGGGAACAAGAGTCAGTTCGATGTGTTTTCCTCTCCCATACTGCCTGCCCCCAGTTCTGAAAAGCACTTCCTAAAGGGACTTGGTTAGCCCAGCCCGTGTGGCTCAGTGGTTGAGTGTCAACCTATGAACCAGGAGGTCACGGTTCGATTCCTGGTCAAGGGCACATGCCCAGCTTGTGGGCTCAATCCCTAGTGTGGGGCGTGCAGGAGGCAGCTAATCAATGATTCTCTCTAATCATTGATATTTCTCAACTTGCACATTGACTCCTTAAAACTGGAATCTATTCATTTTATTAAAATTTTTTAATATAATAGCTTTGTTTTTTAATAGCTTTATTGAAATATAATTCACAAAAAATACAATTCACATACCATATAATTCACTTATTCAAAGTGTACAATTTAGTGGCTTTTGGTATATTCATAGAGTTGCACAATGTCAGGACATTTTCAACACCCCAAAAAAAGAAACCTCATAGCTCTTAGCCATCACCCCCAACTGCTCAATCCCCACAGCCCTAGGAAACCACGAATCTACTTTCTGTCTGTATAGATTTGGTTATTCTGGAAATTTCATGTAAATGAAATGACAAAATGCGTGGTCTTTTGTAACTGGCTATTTCCACTTAGTATCGTGTTTTCAAGGCTCATTTCTGTATGTATCAGTACTTCATTCCTTTTTATGGCTGAATACTATTCCACTGGATGGATGTAGCACATTTGATTTTTTTACTCCGTCAGTCAATGGACATTTTGGTTGTGTCTACTTCATTGCTACTATGAACCATGCTACTAGGAACATTCATGTGGTTTTTACATGGACATATGCTTTTATTTCTCTTGGGTGTGTCCCTAGGAATAAATTGCTGGGTCATATGGTATCTCTGTGTTTAACATTTTGAAGAACTGCCAGACTGTTTTCCAAAGCAGTGGCTCCATTTCACGTTCCCATCAGCAGCGTATGAGAGGAACCTATTCATTTGCGTGCCAAGTTCTCATTAACTCCTATAGGAATTCCCCTCCCGTTCCAGCACTGGCTCCTGGCCCCGAATCCCCAAGGAAGAAGTGGGAAGTGTTTGCCGTGGCCGCCTGTGCGTTCAGCCCCGCTTGGAACTTGTTTGAGAGCACGGAGGCCACCCCCTTCATTTCAGCAGCCTCCACCTCTGGGACCGTTGGAATGGAATGCCTATTTCTCTGGGTCTTAGCAAGTGTTTTGAGGAAGGAAATTCTTTGTGAGCCTTGGAATGGTCTAGTGCAATTTCATGGAGTCTGTGGTGGTGGTTGCCACAACAAAACAAATAGCTGTAATACTTAGAATGATTGAATGTTAGTCTTGGAAGGGACGGAAGGAGACCATCGAGCCCAGGCGCGGTGAAGAAGCCGCAGCTCCAAGGCCGTCTGATCCACCGCAGGTGTGGGGGCTTAAGGAGCTCCGACCAGGCTCAGGAAAAGGGCTGGGGTTGATGGGCAACGTCTGCCCTGGTGGCAGGAGAGCATCGATGTGGCACATAAGCGACCGTGTGCTCTCCCTGATTGAGACCAGCCATAGTACGGCCAAGGTCACAGAGCTGGTTAACGACAAAGTGGGAACAAGAGTCAGTTCGATGTGTTTTCCTCTCCCATACTGCCTGCCCCCAGTTCTGAAAAGCACTTCCTAAAGGGACTTGGTTAGCCCAGCCCGTGTGGCTCAGTGGTTGAGTGTCAACCTATGAACCAGGAGGTCACGGTTCGATTCCTGGTCAAGGGCACGTGGGAAGTGTTTGCCGTGGCCGCCTGTGCGTTCAGCCCCGCTTGGAACTTGTTTGAGAGCACGGAGGCCACCCCCTTCATTTCAGCAGCCTCCACCTCTGGGACCGTTGGAATGGAATGCCTATTTCTCTGGGTCTTAGCAAGTGTTTTGAGGAAGGAAATTCTTTGTGAGCCTTGGAATGGTCTAGTGCAATTTCATGGAGTCTGTGGTGGTGGTTGCCACAACAAAACAAATAGCTGTAATACTTAGAATGATTGGCTGTTAGACTTGGAAGGGACGGAAGGAGACCATCTAGCCCAGGCGCGGCGAAGAAGCCGCAGCTCCAAGGCCGTCTGATCCACCGCAGGTGTGGGGGCTTAGGGAGCTCCGTCCAGGCTCAGGAAAAGGGCTGGGGTTGATGGGCAATGTCTGCCCTGGTGGCAGGAGAGCATCGACGTGGCACATAAGCGACCGTGTGCTCCCCCTGATTGAGACCAGCCATAGTACGGCCAAGGTCACAGAGCTGGTTAACGACAAAGTGGGAACAAGAGTCAGTTCGATGTGTTTTCCTCTCCCATATCGCCTGCCCCCAGTTCTGAAAAGCGCTTCCTAAAGGGACTTGGTTAGCCCGGCCGGTGCACAACCTATGAACCAGGAGGTCACGGTTCGATTCCTGGATTCAGCCCCACTTAGAACTTGTTTGAGAGCACGGAGGCCACCCCCTTCGTTTCAGCAGCCTCCACCTCTGGGACGGTTGGAATGGAATGCCTATTTCTCTGGGTCTTAGCAAGTGTTTTGAGGAAGGAAATTCTTTGTGAGCCTTGGAATGGACTAGCGCAATTTCATGGAGTCTCTGGTGGTGGTTGCCACAACAAAACAAATAGCTGTAATACTTAGAATGATTGAATGTTAGTCTTGGAAGGGACGGAAGGAGACCATCGAGCCCAGGCGCGGTGAAGAAGCCGCAGCTCCAAGGCCGTCTGATCCACCGCAGGTGTGGGGGCTTAAGGAGCTCCGACCAGGCTCAGGAAAAGGGCTGGGGTTGATGGGCAATGTCTGCCCTGGTGGCAGGAGAGCATCGACGTGGCACATAAGCGACCGTGTGCTCCCCCTGATTGAGACCAGCCATAGTACGGCCAAGGTCACAGAGCTGGTTAACGACAAAGTGGGAACAAGAGTCAGTTCGATGTGTTTTCCTCTCCCATATCGCCTGCCCCCAGTTCTGAAAAGCGCTTCCTAAAGGGACTTGGTTAGCCCGGCCGGTGCACAACCTATGAACCAGGAGGTCACGGTTCGATTCCTGGTCAAGGGCACGTGCCCAGCTTGTGGGCTCGATCCCTAGTGTGGGGTGTGCAGGAGGCAGCTAATCAATGATTCTTTCTCATCATTGATATTTCTCTCTCTCTCTCTCTCTCTCTCTCTCTC
>NW_005354021.1:512367-525655 GCF_000412655.1 Myotis brandtii
TGACTAGAGAAGAGAACCATTTTAGGTCCTTGAGTCTACTTGAATGGCATGAGAATGTAAAAGATGCCTGAATTTCTCCTTTTCCACTTTATGAATTAAAATTACATAGAATGCAAAGACCTTTTGTCATGAATTCATTTCCCTTCTTTTTAAGTGTTAGTGTCTACAAATAGAAATGATACAAAAATGGTCTCCCATTTCCTTCTGCCCCTCTGCCTTCTTTTCCTTTTCCCTTCCCATCCTCACTGAGCGCCTGTCCCGAGTTGTGTCAGGATTGAGTGAGGGAGCCCCAGTCCCTGTGCCTCAGGGCACACGGTCCAGGAGGGGCAGTGCTTGCTCCCTACCCAGGGGACAGCCACAAACTGCACCAGAGCCTGAGGAGGAGCCATGGTTCGGGGAGGGGAAGGTCAGGGAACTTCCAGCAAAAGGAAAAGATGGGGAGACTCTGGAAGACAAGTAGGTGTTCGATGGGCGGAGAAGCAGGAGGAAGGCCTCCCAAGGCCGGGTGCAGTCCCCAAGGGCCCCCAGAACTGCAAAAAGTTGAGGCAGCTGAAGCAGAAGGTGACTAGGAGCAAGGACATCAGAGGAACAGCACAGGTGAGGCTGGGAGGAGGGACCTCTCTTTCCAGGCTCCTGGAGTAAACCTGGCTCCAGACCCTTCTATGGAGAAGACTCCTGGTTTTTTCATTAAACTATAGAAACGAGGCCAGAAATGTAGGCAGGGGTTTTGTGTGTGTGTGTGTGTGTGTGTGTGTGTGTGTAAGAGAAAGAGAGAGAGAGAAGAGTTTATTTATCCCTTCATCCTTTGATGGCCATTTGGGTTGTTTTCACTGTGGGACTATTTCAAATAATGCTTCTGTGACCCTTTATGCACAAGTCTTCACATGGTCCCATGCTTTCCTTTCTTTAACATCTAGGAATGAAATTGTTGGGTCATGTGGTAATTCTGGCATTTTGAGAAACTGCCAAACTGTCTTCTCATATAGCTTAAAATCTGAATTAAAAGGCAACTTTAAACCTTCAAAAGATATGCCTCCCCTCTAACAATTTTACAGCAATCCGTGCTCCTCCAAGGTTACATGTTTATTGTATAAAAAGGACATCTTTATCCCCGAATTCAGGGCTGCAGCATCCGGGGACTCAGGGGGCCAAGCCTAACAGGATCTCATCTTCCTGGGGGGATCGGGTTTGGTGCCTCAGACTCATGGAAGGACCGTTTCCTTCCTGCCTCGCCTAAAATCTTTTCTTGGTTTTATGGAGAGGTATAAAATGAGGCCATAGTCTCATATAGCTTAAAATCTGAATTAAAAGGCAACTTTAAACCTTCAAAAGATATGCCTCCCCTCTAACAATTGTACACAGCAATCCGTGCTCCTCCAGGGTTACGTGTTTATTGTATAAAAATGACATCTTTATCCCTGAATTTAGGGCTGCAGCATCCAGGGACTCAGGGGGCCAAGCCTAACAGGATCTCATCTTCCTGGCGGGATTGGGTTTGGTGCCTCAGACTCATGGAAGGACCGTTTCCTTCCTGCCTCACCTAAAATCTTTTCTTGGTTTTATGGAGAGGTATAAAATGAGGCCATAGACTCCACCTCCCTCTATGCATTGACCAATGTCTACGGGATCAATTAGGTTGAAGACACAGCCCTGGAGTTATGAGGCTTCTGAATTCCCATGGCCATACAGGGAAGGAAACACCAAGTGAGACCCATGGCGACCGGAAGATCTGGGCAATATTTCTTTGACTGGTTCGGTCCTTGGAGCCCACACTGGGGAGGGCGATGGGGTGACGCCTGGGTGGGGAGTGGCCTGGATTGCAGGGAAGATGCTCATCATCTCCTATGCACCAGGTGCTCCGGGTCTAGCTCCGCAGTTGCCCGCCATCTTTACAGAGGAAGAAGCCAAGAGCCGGGAGGTGGGAACCCAAGAGCTCAGGTGCCCTGCAGCGGTAGACAGCAAAGCCGCACTGAACCCAGGGTGGGTCTGAGTGGAACCCGGCACCAACCCTGTGCTCTGGAGCCTAGAGGCTGGAACAGGAGCGAGGGCCTGGCTCCGTTGGCCCCCGGGCAGCTCTTCAGTGGCTCTCAAGCCCCAGCACCTGGCCCTGCCCAGCAGAGCGGCTGTCACTGCTATTTTGGAGGCAATCATATATTTTTAATGACCTGCAAAGTCTCCCTGTGAGAAGGGAGGGAGAGGTGAAATTACAGCCAAGCAATTTGCATTGCGAATCAAGTTATCCTCCCTCCTGCTCTCCAAGAATATGCAGAAATAAATGCCTCCTAATGAACCCCGGGGGCTGAGGCTTTGATATGAGTTCTGCTGGAGGGGTAGAGAGTTCGAGCCAGACTGAGACCCAGCGGGAAGTGGAGCAGGAGGGCCAGGGCCGGCCCCTTCAGAGGAGGAGAAAGGAAATTGGATTATCTTGCTGGCAGTTGGTGTTTTTCTATCTCTTAGAACCACAGATAGAGATCCTCCCTCCTTCAGACAGGGGGTGGGTGGGGATTCGATTTAGCCCTATTTAACCAGCCGGCTCCTCACCCCTCCCCAGCTCCCCGTCCTGGCTTCACTATAACCCTCAACCTCCCCCCACCGCCTCCAGAGTCTGTTTGTTCAGCACAGTGAGGTGTGTGTCTGTGTGTCGGCAAGTTTGTGCTTGCTGGAATGAGCTGTGTGGGGGCTGGCCTGCTGCTGAGTGGTGTGGGTCTGAGGGCATGTGGATGTGGTATTTGTGTGGGCTTGAGAGTGTGTGGTAATGATGGTTTGTGTGGACTTGTGAAACAGAGGAGGTGGGGCGGCCTGCTCACAGCCTCCCTCGGGGACCGCGCGGGTATGGGCACAAGCCCAGCCCGGACAAAGGGAAGCCGTGGCAGATCCGGAGCTCTGTGTGGGCTGCGCCTCTCTGCTGCCTCCTGGCCCTTATCTTCCCCAAGAACTGCGAACTCGTCCTACTAATCAAAATGTCTCCTCTTCCCCTGCCGCCCCGTCTGAGAGGGGCCTGGAAGCCCAGCAGAGCCCCTGGTGGGAAATGAGGCCTTGCGCCATGAGGCAGGGCCTCTCCATGGCTAAGCAAGTAGGCGAATCCATCCGACGGTCTAATTTCAAAGCCCAAATCCACCAATCAGAGAGAGCAGACAGTTCCTCCTATCTCTATATATCCTCTTCTGGAAATAGGGGTAGCAGAGGACCAATCCTGGTGTGTGGTGGGAAACACAAATGTGCTAATAAATATGACTTACTATTGGGGTGGGTGGGTTGGTAACTGCAACCAGTATGGGGACAAGAAGATTTAAACTTAAGATGTTCCGAGGACAGCGGCGGAGGCCCGTGGGTTAGAGCCATGTGTAAGGGGATAGATCACTTAACCCATGGTGTAAGGAAGGTCTCTGCTGACCAGGGTGCCCTCAGGATTTCCTTGTTGGCGACCACACAGTGAACATATGTTTGGGGAACTTGTCTACATAAAGATACCCCTGGGGAAAATAAAAGAGGAGGAAAACTGTTATAGATTAAAAAGAAACGTAAGAGTCATATTCATCAAATGCAACTGGGAGCATTGATTAGTTCCTGACATAAATGAATCTAATATAAAAAAAATTATGGGACAATTAAGAAAATTTGAATACTGAGTGGATATTAGATAATATTAAGGTATTGTTAATATTTTTAATGCGATCATGGTCTTATGGTTATGTTAAAAGACTTTACCTTTTAGAAAATATACAGAAATATTCATCGGTGAAACGATAAAGTGTTTTGTATTTAACTTAAAATTATGTAGCGGGTGGAGGCAGCTCGGGAAGCAGAGAGACACACAGAAAACAAGGTGATGGTTCAAGGGTCCCCTCATATTATTTTTTAAATTTTGTGCGTTTGAGCATTTTGAAAATGAAAACAGTAAGAAGGAAGAGAAGCTGCCCCTGTTGCTGCCACGTGGAGGGTGGCTCCTGCCCTCCCACAGTGCCACCAGGACCAGACGACGCAGGTAGGCCCTTAGACCCACTGGGACCGCACGGCTGAGCAGTGCTTTCGGAGCCCCATAAATCAACAAGCACAGCTGAAGCCATTTAGCAGAGGCTCGTTAATAAGAAAAATCTGGTTTCAGTGGGTCATTTTATTGAGGGGAGGGAGCAGAGGATGACAGAGAGCAGGGCCGCCCTGGCGATGAGAAGGTTTATGACCAGTGCCAAGCTCTCCCTCAAGCGAGAACTGGATTGCGTTAACTCCATTGCCAACTCAAACCTCTTCCAGGAGGTGAGCCCAAGGTGGTAGCAGCAGAACTGGGAATGGTTCTGGAGAAGGTGCCAGGAAGAGGGCCCATTGGGTTTCCTAGCTCACCATAGGTGGGGTCGGCCTTCAAGGGGGCACTGGAGACCACACCTGGGACTTAGCATAGACGCATGCAGGACCCAGGGCAGAAAAGTCCAGGGGAAAACAGCCAACATCACCAGAAGGTTCCAGCAGAGTAACCTGAGCCAAAGAGGGAAGGAAGGCCGCCTGGAGAGGGGGGCTGGGAAGGGGAATCTTCATGGAGAAGGACCCAGGAGGGACCCTGAGAATCAGTAACAGGAGCCCAGCCAAGGTGAGGACAGTTGTGGTTCAATTGCCCTGAAAAGTGATTGTTTGATGACAGGTGCCGTGGAGGGTCACCTGCTCGCTCAGCCCAAGGGCTCTGAAGGTGCCTGTAGCTGAGTTCAGGGCTTAGGTAATGACAGGTCAAGGCCAGGGGCCCTGGAGGAATGATGAACCAGCTTTCTCTCCTTTCTTAATTTGCCAGTGACCCGGGGCTGCTGCAGGAGGCAGGGCAGGAGCACTGAGTTTGGAGTCAAAAAACCCAAGTTCTAGTTCCAGCTTTGCCATTTCCTAGTGGTAAACTTTTGGGCAATCATCGCTTGGACTCTCTCAGCCTCGGTTTCCCTATTGGCTAATGGGATGAACAGTACCTGTTTCACAGGGTTGCTATAGAGGGTATTGGTGCCATAAAAAGCGCATAGGATTTAGGATTGCCCTAGCAGGGTACCTCAGTTGGTTAGAGCGTCATCCCGACATGCCAAGGTTGTGGGTTCGATCCCCAGTCAGGGCACATACAAGAAGCAACCAATTCAGGCATAAATAAGTGGAACAACAATTGATGTTTCTCTCCTCCTCCTCCTCCTCCTCCTCCTTCTCCTCCGCCTCTCTAAAAAATAAAAAATAAATGAAGATTTGTTTTAAAGCACATAGGATTTGGAGACAAGGTACATGGAGGCCCAAGCACAGGCTTTACCAACTCTGAGCCTGGTGCCTTCAAGCCAGTCAGTGCCTCTGAGCCTCTGTTTTCCTCAACTGAAAAATGGGAGAGGAATACCAGCTTGACATGAAGACATCGAGGGAAAATGTAAGTGATTGTTGTAGTGCCGTGCCTGGCACATGGCAAGCACTCAATAATGTTAGCAATTAGTGTTAACAATTAGTATTAGTATCAGAACACAACTGAGATTAAATGGAGGAAGTCACTAAGTGTGGCACAGAGAGAGCACCCTGGGTGAGAGAAGGAAGCTCAGGTCATCTGGGCACTTGCCTTCTGTACTTTGTTGTCATCTTGCCGCGTGGAGCGCAGGGGCTGCTGGGTTGAAGGCAGGCACCCCCCTACTCTGGCCCGCAGCGGACCCGGCCCTGTCTACTGGATCAGTAAAGACTGTTGACTGATTGAGATGTTTCTCCACGGGGAGCGGAGGGGGGAATATACAGAAACCACAGCATGGCATGAGCCAAGGTTTAAGAGAAGAGATAGGCAGCTTAGAAGTTGGGAAAATAAAGGCAGAATATTGTTGTTTTTAATTTATTTTTATCCGCACCCGAGGATATGTTTTTTTAATTCATTTTGAGAGGGAGGGAGAGAGAAAGAAACACCGATGTGACAGATAAACATGGATGTGAGAGAATATCGACGGGTTGCTTCCCCTACACTCTGGGGATCGAACCCGAAACCTAGGTATGTGCCCTGACCAGGAATTGAACCTGTGACCTTTTGGTGTATGGGACATCGCTCCAACCAACTGAACCACCCAGCCAGGCTTGTTGCTTGTTTTTAATTTTGAGTTTAACTGGGCAGCTTCAGAAAAACCTTTAGCGTAAACACTGATTTTTAGCCAAAAATCTTACCACTGAAATTTTTAAAAAGAGTCCATTTTGCATTATTAATACTCATGGGTATATATGGATCTTTAAATAAGGGCGTGCAGACAGTCATCCTCCCCAGAGTGTGTACCTTGTGGTTACTGAAGAGACGGTTATGACACTTCCTTTGCTAAATTAAACTTCGTCCACTTCACCCACATTTGTTCTGGCTCCTGCCACCTAGTAACACCCTGCCCTGCCCTGGTCCAGGCCTCCCTGGCTGCTCCCCAACCCTCCCACAGAGCAGGAGGGGACCCCAGCTGGATCCAGGGATGTTTTCCTTCCCGTCTGCCCCGCTGGTCCCCTGATGGTAGACGGCCCAGGTGTGAAACTGCACACCTACCAAGTTGGCCTTCTGGCGTGGGAGGCCTCAAGAGGAAACCAACAGTCCCTCCGTTTCCTGAGGATGAAGGATTATGTGATAGAAACAAATCGCACCCTCATTCCTTTTCCCAAGTCACACACGCCCAGCCCAGTGGCTGAGAGTGGAGGAGCAAGTGCCATCAAATCGAGGCTGGGCGGAGACCACAGGATTTAAAAGTAAGTGTTTGGACTTCCAGGTGCTTGTTTGTCTCCTTGGGGCTCCGTCTCCACACACACACACACACACACACACACACACACACACCTCAAACCTTCTCAGCAGGGAAGAGTGGGTGGACCCAGACCCGGGGCATAGAAAGGGTTAACTCCCTTATTGGTGGGGGGCTGCACCCCCTCTCCTGTGCTTGCTGCTGTGTCCCTGTTGCTTTTCTTCTACTCCCCCTGCCCTCTCTCATTCTTTCTCTCTCTGGCTGATTTACAACTTTTTGAATTTGAAGGGTTCCTGTCACAGCAGCTCTGCCGCTGCCAGCTGGGCACCAGGCAGGGAACATGCACCCCGTGGACATGGGGCAGCACCGGCCAAGAGGCCCGAGGGCCCGGAGAGCTTTTTACATGGAGATGAGCTGCCGCTTGGCTCCTTCTGTGACGAATCGCCGCTGTTGCCGAAATACTTCTACTCCTGCTACCACCACCCATGTCCCAAATGAGGAGCAGGCGCTTTGGGGGAACATTGGACACAGATGGCCACTCCCCATCGGGGCCCTCCCAGCCCTCCCAGTGAACATCGGCAGAACCCGCTGTTTGATCGCTGCCTCTGTTCGTGGAGTTGGAGCAGTGCTGGGATCTGCCTGTCTTCTGTTTAAAACAAGGCTCCCCTGATGCAGGCTTTGGGATGCAGAGTCTGAAAAAAGGCTTATGGAGGAGTGAGCACAAAGAGCATGGGCCTCAGAGTAACCCACCTGAGTCTGAGCCTTAGCATCACCCCTCACAGCTGTATGACCTTGGACCATTGCTTGTCCTCTCTGAGCTCATTTCCTCATCAATTCATAAATGCTGACAATAGCAGGGTTGTCATGAGGGCTCAGAGTGGTACCATTATAATAACCTGGTTATTATTTAATAGGAAAGGAGTAAAGGGAAGACTAGATAGTATAGGCGTGCCGTCTATACAGCTCTGCCAGGAAGCTGTAGTTAACACTCTCCACGTCTGTTCCCCACTGATCGATGGGGAAGGGACTGGACAAAGGCAGTTTGGACGCATGCCCAGTAAGTCTAAGTGACGTGGGAAGATGCTTACCTGTCAGTCACACCTGAAAGTGAGTCAGTGGCCAAAATAGGTGTGGCCACTGCAAGGGGTGGAACCTGAATATTTAAATTTCTGGACAAAAGAGTCTCCCTCCATCGAGTGCCAGTGCTGGACTCCTGGCTCTCCCGTTGCAGGGGGCACGCTCCATGGCTCACGTCCATGTGGGCTCCACACAAGGGACTTTCATTAGCTTGATGCTGAGCTGGACCCGGCTGCAACATGGAAAGGAAGCTCTGGACACTGGCTTTGCTTTTGGCTCTACTGGACCTCCAGCTGCACCTCTTTCAGGACTGGGTTAAGGGACATGAGATTTGCAACCCGCAAAACATAATTCCAGGCCAGTGAAGGCCATTCATCCTCCCTGGTGAGTCTGAGAAACTTCTTTCTCTGAAGACATTACTCTTGTCGTCATGCCCACTAGTGTCGAGGAAATTGGACCCCCTACTTTCTCTGGCAACAAAAGTAATGTACACAGGTGGTTAGCACAGTGCTGGGCTCCATACTGAAAGCTACGGCAGTTACGCTGATCTTGGTGTCTGATGCTCTTCACAGACACCCCCGTCCCAGCTCCATACACGAACCAGGCCACACACACCCAGTGTCCCCAGCAAAGGAACCAGCTTAGGATTTACACTTCTCTCCGCACTGGCCCTGGATCCTGGAAACCACATGGAGATCATAGTAATGAGAACAACTACCATCTGCATTTCCCTTCCTGCTTTTCAAAGCACAAACACCCACCTCCTACTATTTAATTCTCGGAACTGCCTTGTGGAGTGTGCGTGTATCCTTGGTTTTTTGTTTGGCTGGTTTTGGGTGTTTTCTTTTTATCAGGAGTGAAAGCCCAGTCTCAAGGGGGATAAGTGGGGTACCCAAGGTCACATCATTCACAAATGGCAGATCTGGGACTGAAGTTCAGTGTTCTTTCTTTCACTCCAAACTCCCTGTTACCCAGCACCCTTCTCATGCAAGAGGCAAGCACCATAATTCAACTGAAACCACACTTATCACCCGCCCCCAGGGCTATCTGCTAGGGAATTCAGGTACCTGTGACAGCATAGAAACAGCTGTTAATGGTTTACCCGTCCCAGGCTAAATATGTATATTTGGATGGAGGTCTTCTGTTGACTAGACCTTGACCCAAAGGCTTATTGTAATAGGGACTTTCAGAGCTCGTGTGGTGAATTACATTGACCCCCTGGGTGGCTGCCTTTTCCTTCTCTGTAGAAGGTTTATCACACCCATTGAGGCCGTGACCACATGAAATAAAGAGGAAAAATCACGCAATTATAAAGTTGTCAGCAACCTTTAACTCAGTAGGAAATAGCCCCATGATTGGGCCACTATATCTAGGACCTAGACTGAGTCCCATCTTCTCACCCAGCTAGATTCAGCCACGGGGCTCTGGCCAAAGGGGCCAGTTTAAAACCAGGAAGGAGTGGTGAGCTTTCCAATGACATCCATAGCTCCTTTGAAGTAAGGATGCTGAGAGCATTAGAAGGCTTTAACTAAGATGCCCAAGATGCCAGACCAGCAGGGGTGTCCAGAGCAGTCTCATCCTTCCAGAATGGTGCCTCTTCTAGTCTTCCTGCAGAACCTGCCCTTTCTGGGTTTTTATGAGAAACCGCAAGCTTTTCCTCCCACAGGATTAGGCACTGGCCAACCCTTGACTCCACAGATGGGACAGTGAATCACGAAGCCTGGGGGAACACACAGAGACGGCCCTGTCCACCGCCACATTGCATTCGGGTGTGGACCCTGGAACTCCACTATGATGTGGGTTTGGAAAGGGCACAGAGACAACGCCTTCCCCAAATGGAAGCGATGAGAAGTAAGTCCAGCTGTCTTTGTAGCTGGAGGGGAGGTCAGGGGTTGACCTGGTCATGCTTTCTAAGGATGTGAAGGGTTAACTCTGTCATTTTCCCTAGGACAAGGCAAGGAATTGTAGGATTAAGTCATGGTAGGAAGATCCAGGGTAGACATTAGAAAGAACTTTCTGGTCCAGCCGGCATGGCTCAGTGGTTGAGCACTCACCTATGAACCAGGAGGTTATGGTTCAATTCCTGATCAGGGCATATGCCCCGGTTGCGGGTTCAATCCCGCAGTGTGGGGCGTGCAGGAGGCAGCCGATCAATGATTCTCTCTCATCATTGATGTTTCTCTCTCCCGCTCTCCCTTCCTTTCTGAAACCAATAAAAATATATTTAAAAAGAAAGAACTTTCTGACCACGAAGGCCACGAGAAGTTGAAGCAGATTCATATGAGAAAAGAGAGGAAGCTACATCTTAGGAGAACTGTAGGAAATGGTTAGCCGCCGGGTAGAGTAGGTGCCCATCGTGGAGATGAAGAGATGGAAGTCTGGGATTACTAGGTTTCCCTTTGAGCCTCATGGCTAAAAACTGCTAGGAGACCTCATATAAACAGAAAGTGTAACTACACTTATTTTTAATTGAATAATCATGGCTTCCAATTTGGGATGATTTCAACAATGCTTCATCTTGTATTTCTATTTTGGCTCTCTAGGGGAAATTTGATGTTTCCTGGTAATTTATAATTTTAACCACAGATTTCCTGAGGCGGTAAGTTTATATGGGAAAATAGTTCACTCTGAATCTTAAAATTTTTTTCTATGGTATAATTTGCCATCACACTAAACACACATGTCATTATCTCATAAGCTCATAATTGCTGACTCCTCTAACCCTGACATCTCCAGAACAGGTAGTTCTCCTTCAAAGAACATACCATTGCAATACCAGCACAAAACTCAGGTGCCCCTGAATGACAGGCGAAGAAGTTTTAATGGAAACAACAGCCAGGAGATGGGGAAGTAAAGGATGCTCTGGGATCCTGACCTCGATGCTTTCTCCTCCTTGGATTGGAAGGTCCCGTCCTTCATATATTCTGATGAGTGTGCTACCCTGTACGTAGGGGGCATGTGCTCGGTAGCCTGTCTGGGAGGTGATGAGTTTACACAGATCCAGACACACTCTTGTCCTCTCTTCCTGGTGTTTACGAAATGGCTCCCACTGGAGCAGTGGAGTCTGGGAGACGAAATCACCCGCCTGCTGGGCTAAACCTGCGGCCGTATTTTATCCTGAGCTAGCCAGACAGCAGGAATGATGTAGAAATTCATTGAATGATCCCTCGAGACTGTATTGCAGAACAGAGCAGTGATTCCCAACCTTTCCCACATCGTGGCACACGGAGACAACAATACAATGAGGTGATAACACTAACAATACTCCTGAATAAATAGATGAGGTTGCTTGCAACCAACGAGGTGACTCCAGCCTCTCCAAGTCTTGCCTTGATGCCCAATGGCTGAAAGGCCATTCTTTAGTGTCACCTGTTGGGAAGCTCCAGAGTGGAGCAAAATGGTGAGGGCAGAGTGGCACCAGGTGGGAGAGGGCTATGAAATTAGATGGCTTGGATTTGAGTCCTGGCTCAGTCACTTACGATGACCTTGGGTCAGTTTCCTTGCCTCGGTTTTCTCGAAGATGTAATGGGGTTAATAATAGTAACTACTTCATGGGGCTATTAGTTAATGAATTAGATGAAATTAGTTAATCCATGCAAAGTGCTTAGAAGGGTGCCTGGCACAGCAGGCCCTGGATGAATGGCACCTGCTGCCAT
The DNA here is from genome assembly GCF_000412655.1 of Myotis brandtii. NCBI lineage: Eukaryota > Metazoa > Chordata > Mammalia > Chiroptera > Vespertilionidae > Myotis > Myotis brandtii. The sequence continues at coordinate 523,793 of NW_005354021.1, forward strand.
TACTGCTGTGTTAGCTCCACAGTCACGGCCCGCTTCCCGCAGAGGAGAGCGCGCATAAACAGTAGCGAGCTCCAGACCCAGTTAGCGGTATAGTCAGATGTGTCACTGCCTTCTCAATCTGTGCCTCTACTCTTTTCTCTCACCCCCTTTCTTTCTCCCCTTCCCTAATGTGTCTGCGGATGCCTAAGAGGTAGCAGTAACAGAGAAGAGAGAATTGACTTGGGAACAGGAAATTCACATCCCAATCCTGCTCCTTCTACCCACTAGCAGTTTCTTTCTTTTAACCAGTCCTATGGAAGGGAACCTGACCCTCATGATCATGAATGAATGAATGAATGAATGAATGAATGAATTATCTGCTCCAGTGTACCTTGGGGTGGAGCTGGATAGTTCATTTGAATCTACCATGACCTGGGTTTCTTTTTTTAATTCAGCAGAATCATTTTTCCACCTGAAGGAAATCATGCTCATGGGAAGAAAAAGAAGGAGGAGGAGGAGGAAAAGGAGAAGGAGAGGAAGGAAAGAAGAGAGAGAGAAAAAGCAACATCACTATTGTTTATTTATACAGTGAAAAGCTAGTGTCTTTGTCTTAAGAGTATCAGAGTTAGAAACTGGTTTTCTTCGATCTTTGGGTCTCATAATACTAATAATAGCTTACTTATTTTTTAGTCGTTACTATGTTCCAGAAACTAAATTTCCTATATATATTAACTAATTCACACGCGCGCGCGCACACACACACACACACACACACACACACACTACAACTCTCTGAATAAATTGTTTATGATCCTCACTTTTCAGACAAGAATATTGTATCACAGAGAAGTTCAATAACGTGCCCACATTTGCACAATTTATGAGCAATGGAACTGGAATTCAAACCCAGCTGGTCTGACTTCCCAACCTGTTTGCTTCGTCTAATTACACTGCCCTAAATTCTTTCCATGGTAGTGAGGTGGAAATTTCTGGAGACAAAGGCCAGTCAAAGGGCTTTGCACTGCTTCCTATCACAGGTGATGCTAAACAGATTTCTTCTACTGACCCCTGAGCTGGTGTGCCCCCTCCCACTAGTAATTTCTGCTGGATACGTCACCTCACCTCCCTGGCCCTCAAGCTCCTCATGGTTTGAGAGATGGAGGTTGACCAGATGTCTGCAGAAAGTGATGGCTACTATGTCATGGCTACTTTGTGGTGCGGATTATATTGAATGCTGTTGAGTGTGAATGATGGCTGGTACCTAGGTCTGCAGCATCGATGTCCAGCAAAATTAAAGCAGAGCGAGTTTCCTCTGAATCAAAACACCCTAACACATCCTCACTTGAGGTAAAAACATGCCTTCAATTTGCCACTATTGCCCTCCCAATAGTTGAATGCACATTGGAGCCTCTTTTACTTCAAGAATAAATCTGTAAATATGTCTCCTAGGTGACATTGTGTTAGCTTTATTACTCAAAGCTCTTGAAAATAATAAAACTGCATTTCTTTTTAAAAATAGTCAGTAATGCAGACATCTCACTTAGGCCTCCTCCCCAATTAGTCTGAATTAGTAAACATGTTTATTTCTGCTCAAAGGAGGACATAGGATAAATGCACACAGATTTCTATTCATCCATGAGCAACACATGAAAAATACCATCTCCCCACATCTGGGATTAGTCTTTCCTAGCTCTATTTTATTTAGGGTGGTTACAACATGTACATCTTTCTTGTTGTTAAAAAATGAATAGCTTAGCCCAAAGAGTCACGCAGAAAAACAGCCAGAGCAACATCTCAATTTAATCCCGATCCTGTCAAGAACTGTCTTCCACCTTCAGGGTTTGAAGAGAATTTTCCCTCCCTTTCTCCCCGCCACCCCCCTCC
>NW_005354021.1:525940-542416 GCF_000412655.1 Myotis brandtii
CTGCAGCTCCTGGAAACCAGCCTACTGCTCTGGCACAGTCTTAATGAATGTCCCTACTGAGGAGAGCTGGGCAGAGCTGTGTGGCCTGGAGGGTTTGGCAGGACAAAGCCCCACCAAGCTGGCCTGTGGTCTCACTGAAATACACGCCCTTCCTCCATGAAGCCCGGAGCAGGCCTGTGAGAAAGACCTTCCTGGAGTTGGGGCACCTACCACAGGCTCAGAACTCGGCTGGTCCCATCCAGTGAGTAGAAGGATGTTCTTGAAGCCTTGCAGAGAGTCCTGACCTGCTTCTCAGGAACGGACCGGCTGGCAGCCTGGAGAAGAGCCAGATTCAACAAGTGGGCACCCTTGGAGACTTCTTGTGGGGCTGGGGGAGCAGGGAGGGGAGCCAGGGCCAGCAGTGGTGGCACTCATAGACCTGGAGGGGGAGGGGAAGACAGATGAACGCGGCCAGGGCGGTTACTGCCTGCCGCCTTTGACAAATGACAACGATTAGCACAATGCGTTCACCAGCAAAGAAAACACTAGCAAGGCAGCCATGGAGTCCTCTGAGAAGTACATGTCCTCTCCCGCAGTGGCAGGGCCATCGCCAAGGCAGCCCCTGGGTGTGGCGGGACCAACCAGGCTTTTCCAGCGCTCGGTCCCTGTGGTGGGCTGAGTAAAGGCCCCCAAAGAGATCCAGGCCCCAGGCCCTAGAACCTGTGAATGTTCCTGTTGATGGCAAGGGGAGTTGGCAAATGTGATTAAATTAAGGATCTTAGGGTGGCGGCTATGCTGGATGATCTGGGTGGGCTCTAACTGTGACCAGAAGTGTCCTTATGAGAGGGAGGCAGAAGGAGATCTGACTACAGAAAGGGGGAAGGAGATGTGCGGACTGAGGCAGAGAAGGGAGTGAGGCTCTTTGACAAGGAGGAAGGAGCCTCAGGCCAAGGAATAAGGCGGCCACTGCGAGTGAAAAGGCAAGGAAACAGACCCTCCTGTAGAGCCCCGGGAGGAACCAGCCCTGCCAACCCCTTGACTGTAGCCAGACTGCTGGCCTCCAGTGAGCTCGGTGCGAGTACACACTTGTGTTGTGCTAAGCACCTAAGTTTGTAGTCATTTGTGTCTGCGGCAATAGGAGACTGACAAAATTCCCAAGGATGGGGACGCCCAGCTGCAAGGCCTCCCTTTAGGGCAAAGAGACTCCCCAAAAGGCAAAAGAGGAGCATTGATGCATATCTGGGCAGATATTTCCACAGCCTGAATACTGTGCGTCTTGGCCACCACTGGGAGCGCTCAGGGCAGGAATGGTGGGAGGAAATTGACATCGACTACTGTGGGCTTCACTGTTCATGTATTATCTTATCTAACCTTCACAACACCTTGTACGGTAGATGTTAGCACCCCGTTTTCTGATGAAGACATTGAGCTCAGAGACTTCAGGTCATTTGCCCAAGGTCACACAGTTGGTCTGCAGCATTTCCCCAGGGACGTGTAATTGTGGCTTCTCCCCTCCCCTTTCCTGGTATCCCTTCCTTAGGGATCCTCCACAGTGAGAGATTGGGTGAGACACTTGCTATGGCTACCATTCCAAGAAGTTCATTCATTCATTCATTCATTCAATAAACACTTAGCCAGAACCTCCCAAGTGTTAGGTCCTGCCCTGTGAGAAAAGAAGCAACCTTCTGCCTCAGGTCATTTACAAGCCAGGAACAGACTTTTATACAGCAAGTGATGTTGGCGCTTCCCTCTAAAAAGTCCACCACCTCTCAGGCAAGGACAACTGGTACAGAGGACCATGCATGGTCTACAATGAGAATGCTTATCTTTTACCAAGCAGGAGCTAAAGCTTGGCCTTGTTGGTGACTTGTCTGAGCAGAGGGAAGAGGAACGGGGACTCTTCGTGCAGGGGGGGCACCACTGGTTTTGCAGTGAGAGAGTTTTCCTGGAGATGTGCATACGTTTGTATTGGGCCCCAACACTCCCTGCACAACTACAGTGAATGTTGGTTAGTGCTCAGCCAGTGTAGGGGTCCAGCCTATGGCCTGAAACAGTTCTGCTAAACTTGATCCAGAGTTTAGCCTGGACTGACTTGTACAGCATCAGGCTCTATGACAGGCAAGAATAGGGCCTAACGCTTATACCCACATCAGCTGCTCTGTCCCTGGGTGTAACACACAGGCACTGTGGAGTTTTGACTGGATGTCCCTCTCTTTATGTTCCCTCCCAGCAACGATGTTGACTTTGCTCCCATTTGGTCTTTTGTTGTTAGTTGTTTCAAATAGGATGCTTTCAGTCAGAAACAGAAAATCCAATCCAAACTGGCTCAAATAATCAAGGTATTTTATTGGCTCCATTTACCTGAAAAGTCTAGAAGTAGGGCTGCCTTCTAGGGAGGCTTGTTCTTGAGCCTCACACAATGCAATTGGACCTATATTTCTCTCTCCATTTCTCAGCTTCATTTCCTCATCAGGCTCTACCCACATGAGGTTCTCTACTCAGGACCCCCAGGATGGCTGTCAATACCCCAGACTGAGTGTTGTTGGCCTCGACGGGAAGAATAGGATGATGTTCCCAACTGGAAGGGAGAAGTGTGATGGTTCAGAGCTGACCACATGCTCCCTTCCTAGCACCAGGGGTGGAATCACCTAGAAGCACACAGCTGAGAAGCCGGGGGAAGAGTGATTTCCCACAGGAAATTAGGGATGTTATTAAGAAGGGGAAGGGGGAAATGGAGAGGTACTGGGGAGCCAACCAAAATATGTCTATGAAATGTCTACAAAACTGATAGGTTGTTGTTGTTGTTGTTGTTGTTTTGGTCTTAAATGAACAAATTTCTACCCTTCTTAATACTTCCTCAGAGTGAATATTCTTGCAAGGGTTTTCTTAATTGGGTGCTTACAATATCACATACTCCTTAACACTTCGGTGAGCAGATTTCTTCTTCATTAAGGCTCCCAGGCTTTCAGATGCCAGCTCTTCCCTCTGTTCTTCTCGGTGCTTCCCCTCAAAGAAGCAAAGCTGAAACATTGCCCTTGATTAATCACAGGCCAATTATCTAGTTTGTGGATTATCGGGACTCCTCCTTTTTCTTCCCACATCCTTCCTGTCATATAGCCATCCCCCTGCTCATTAACAAGCCTGCCTGAAAAGATAGGGTAAAAAAAAGAAAAAAGGAAACAGAACTTCAAATCAGCCAATTTAGCTCCTAACCAACCCTGGTAAAAAATTTTTGAGGAGGAAGTTGAAAAGAAATGAGGGCATGAGATTATCTTGAATTTCCATGATTCATGGTAATTTTGTTGACTCCTTCCCCATACCTGTTGTACCCCTACCCCCATCCTCCTTAGAGATACTGAAAACAAGGCATATTCCTTAGACACCCAGGAATGTAATGTGGCTTCATTCTTGCTCTCTCATTTCCCAGATATCTCAATAATTTTTTAAATAATTTTTTTAAATCAAGACAATTATTTTTGAGACCTGTTGAAAGGATAATAGCTCACCCCATCTGCCCAAGCTAAGAACTCAGACCCCCATATCTCAGGTTCCTAATGAATAGGAGTCAAATAAGTGCAAGAGCCCTTGCTAAGGCAGGTAAACAGAGTGAAGGGGGTCGGGAGCACGTGGGGGTCCCTCCCAGCGAGCCAGAGCGTTCCCATCACCTTCACCAAGCATCTGCCTGCTATTTCCACCCACCATCTACGTCTGACTGACTCCTCCTAACTCTGGACAGCATCTGGTGATGAACGCCTAGGTTTTTGGTCTCCTTAGCAGAATTCAAACAAAATGGAAAAGGATATCTCTTTTATTTTAAGAAACATTTTCGCCCCCAACATCTGAAAACAAGCCACTTGCAATGAGATTTATCTTTCTCCTGGCATACTTAGTGGAACAGAGACTTCCAATTTGGCTATTAGATAAGAGCAGTAATTAGAAAGATCCAGCTCCTTTATTTCTCATAGTTCTGGAGACTGAAAAGTCCAAGGTCAAGGCACCAACAGATCTGGTGTCTGGTGAGGCTCACTTCCTGGTTCATAGATGGCTGTCTGTCTGTCTGTTCACTGTGTCCTCATGGTGGAAGGAAGGGGCAGTCTCTTTTACAAGGGCACTAATCCCATCGTGAGGGCTCCACCCTCGTAGCCTAATGACTACCCTCATGACCTAATCCCCTCCCCACCTCCTGGGGATCAGGTTTCCACATGTAAATTTTGTTGAGACACACATTTGGTCTATAGCAGGGCTGGCCCTTCCTCTCCCTGGCCATGCAGCCTGGCTTATGTGACCTGTACCTTCATAGGCAGAGAGTTAAGCCACGCACTGTCAGCCTCCCCCAGCAGTGTGTAGAAGGGTCATAAGCAACCCACACCCTCAGCCATGTCAGTGGTGACTGTTATGGCAGCATAAAGCATTGCTGGACTCGGAAACAGAAAAAATTGAGCTCCTGATCCACCTTTGCACCAACGCTGTGGCCAACTGAGGCAGGCAACAGCCTCTCTGAGCGTCAGCTTTCTTATCTGTAAATGTGAACCTCAACCACCCTCACAGGGGTACTGAGAATCAAATGCACTAATGTACACAGATGTGTGCAAACTGCACCCCAAATTTGGGTAACGATAATGACAATCATGATGCCCGGGTACATGCCCTCTTTGTAGGGGTCACAGCAGTAAGCGAATAAGCTTGGGAGGAGGGCATAGCCCACGCTGGAGCACTCATGGAAGCCTTTCTTCCCGTACGAGGGTAACTGGCCCTCAAAAATCCAAGTAAAACTCCGCTCGAACTTGGTTGGCTTGACAGCTGCCTTCCATCCCCCCTGGGAGAGGGAGACATGCCATCTCCCCAGTGCCCATCACTTCTAGTTTCCTCTGCCAGCTGAGAGCTGCCAATATCTGCCTTTGGGTGTACGATTCACTTGCTTCTCCAATGTCATTACCGCCCTAATGATCGGCAGCGGGCACCATGCTAAGCAATGGACATATATGGTACAACATTATGTAGTCCTTATTCTAGGTGACAATATACTAGTTGCTGCTGTTGTCTCATTTTTCCAGGGGAAGAAGCTGAGACTCAGAAAAGATTAGTGACTGTTCCTTTCCCAAGGTCACATGGCTAATAAGAGACAGTCAGGCTGCAAAACTACCAGGGCCTGCCTGAATGTGTTCATTCTCTAACCAGGGGTCCTCAAACTTTTTAAACAGGGGGCCAGTTCACTGTCCCTCAGACCATTGGAGGGCCGGACTATAGTTTAAAAAAAAACTATGAACAAATTCCTATGCACACAGCGGCGGCAAAAACACCCGGCGGGCCGGATAAATGTTTTCGGCGGGCCGCAGTTTGAGGACCCCCTGCTCTAACCATTGCACTTTACTGCCTCCTCATTCCCTTTGCCCAGGCTGAAGGGATGGGCCACAGCAGGCTCAAGGGAGAAGGCAGGCCTGCCTTTGTGGGGCCCTTCCTGGATTCTGGCGCCTCCTCCCTAGGATGGCTGATCTCTGAGCCCCATGCAGGACCTCTGGGTGAGAACCTACTCCCCTGTCCCCACCCAACAGGCTCACAGATACACAGAAGCCCAGGAAGGGAACAGAACCTCACATCGCCAGGTCTCGGGAACCTGAGGATTAATTGCCCTGCCAGCAGCTTGTTAGAGGCCCTGTTGGCAGATGAGGGGAGCAGCAATAGAATCGGCCAATTAAGCAGCCAATGGTGCTGAACTAAACGTGACCTCGAACTTAATTGTGGATGTTGTTTCTCAGCAGTTTCTCACTGGTCTGGGTTTGGGAGGAAGAATGGGATGGTAAGGGGAGGGCGAGTAGCCAGAGGAGGGTCCTGTTGTAGGGGACACATCTGCTCAGGAATCCCATTTCTTTCTCTCTTCATGGGACAGCAGCATCGAGGATTCAGTGATTTCCAGCGCAGGAACGTTGGGGAGGGGCGGCCGGTCTCTCTGCTGTAGCCCAGGAGCGGCAGGCAGGTGACAAAGGACCAGGCCTTGTCAGTTGAGTGAAACATTTCCCAATCGGCTGGAGACCCAGACCCAGGGCCACACTTCTAACGGGTGTGGGGACAACGCAGGAGGCAGGAGCCTGCAGGTAGGAGAGCCCACGCACAACTTGAAAACTCCTCTTTCCTCTCTACTCATGCCACCAGCTTCGTGATTTGGGAGCCCCCTGGTCCCCTCCAACTTTCTAAGTAAAGCACTCGAGTACCATGTGTGTGCACCTGGAGAGCAGTGGGGCTGTGGCTCAGGTCAGAGGGAGACAATAGTGTCTCCATACTAGCCTGGCTGCTTCCCCAGTGGCAGCCATGGAGGGCCACCATTTGGCTCTCAGGAAACAACTTAACATTCAGCCCCAAGGAGTGCAGTGGGCCAACAGCCTCCCCTGTTAGAGCCGTCAGGCCCCACCTCAGCTCTGAGGGCAGCCCCCAGGCAGTGGCTGAGCGTGGAGGAGGAGAGGGCCTGGCTGTCTCTGCCTCTACTGGGCGGCCCTGGCTCCAGAGCTCTTGTTGGGTTGCCTGAGACTGTCAGGTCAACACTGTGTTCTGAGGCTTCCCCTCCCCAGTTCTGCTGCCTCTCCCCTGTATCTTGCACAGGCTTTACCCCTGTATCAGTCTGTCCAGGCTCTCATAGCACAACACCACTGACTAGGGGGCAGGGGTTATACAATTACTTACAGATCTGAAAATTAGAAGTCCAAGATCAAGGGGCCATCGGGGTTGGTTTCTGGTAAGAGCCCTCTTCCTGACTTGTAGACGGCCACCTTCTTGCTTTGTGCTCCTGTGGCCTTTCCTCTGTGCACGTGGAGATTCTCTCTTCCTATAAGGACACTGGTCCTGTGGGGTCTCAGTTAACTTTAATTACCTCCTTAAAGTCCCTATCTTTAGATACAGTCACAGTGAGGGGAGGAATACAATTCAGTCCTTCACACCCCTCAATAAACTTCTTATATTTCTGTCTTAGCATCTGCTTCCCAGAAGACACAAACCAACTCAGCCTCCTACCTAGGGGCATGTCCCAACCCCAAAGGGCTGCTCCTTTCTCCCCGTTTCTTCCTAGTCCTATTCTGATTCCCCAACCGATGTCCCCTCCCTGCTTGCTCCTGTCCCAGTCCCACAGGACAGGTAATGTGTGGCCTCGGGCCCTGCCAACCAGTGCCTATGATGTCTTCTCCCAGATCTCAGACTCCAAGAAAAGCAAATAGGATCCCCAAACAAAGGGGGAATGTCACAGGCTGGAGAGAGTGTTTTTACCTCTCAAATGTGAGATTCTACGTCTGCAGAGTCTCCTGACAGCACCGACGCATTGATTGAGTGCCTCCATGGTGAGTAAGGTGCCAAAGGTAAGAGGTGTGGAGCCTGCCTTGGGAGCAGACAGTCGGTTGGAGGTGGGGTCAGGTGACACAGAAACATGGAGAATCTGAAGCACCAGGGGACACCCATGGACAAGGGAGCCCAGAGGGAGAGGACCTCAGCCTGGGAGGACCTCAGAGTCCTTCATACAGGCAGCATTGGGTTTGGCCTTGCATGACAGGCAAGGTCAGGTATTACAAGCAGAGGGAGGGGCAGAGATCCAGGGTCAGAAACATTCAGGAAGATTCAAGGCACTGTGACCAGCCTAGCAACAGGGAGTGTATGGCGTTTTGAAGATAAAGTTAGAGTTATAAGGTGTATTTAAATAATGGGGGCTTTGAATGCTAGGGTGTATGGATTGTATTCTGTTGGTACTGTGGAGCCATGAAAAGATGTCATTATATGAGTGATGTGATCAGATCAGAGCTTTAGAAATAGAAGTTCTTGGCAGGACAAAAATGTAGGGATTGGAGGTGAGTAGAAAAGCTAAAGGTTGTTCTAGCAGTGAAAGCAAGAAGGATATGGGCCTGACTTGGCCAGAGGAATGGCCTTGGTGAAGAGGGATAGGATTGGAGATTGATTGCAGAGGGGAATAACCAACAAGATGGACATGGGACAAGAGAAGATATCAGGGCCATGAGTCTGAATGATCTGCAAAATGACCTTAGAACAGGACTGAGCCAAAGAGGAAGAGTATGGGTAGAGACACACTGAGGCTGAGATGAAAGCAGTTGGATATGGAGTCTGGGAGGACGATAAATTAAAGATACAATTTGGAAGTTATTCCCACCGTCAACTCCACACCGCTGAGGCAGTTGCTGAAAAAAAAGAGAAAGTAAAAAGAAGAGAACCCAAGACCAAAACTTGGGATAGCCTCGCTTTACTGGAATAATTGAGATGACACCAAAACATGGTGGGCAGAAGTTCTGGAAAGAATTCCAAGTAGAAGGAGATGGTCAACAATGTCAGTGCTGTACATCACAAAGGATAACTGCCAAGTAGAGCACAGAGGGGGTGGGGATGGGAGTGGAGTTGGCCTTAGAGACAATAGTTACAACAGCGAGCTGCAGGCAAAGGACAGTCCTGCTGGGTTGAGGCTTGAGCTGAAGGCAGGGAAGTGAGGTGGAGGTCTGCTGACTCCTCTCCAAGGACATCTGTTGAAGGACACAAGGAGAAAAGGCAGTCTTAATTCATGCAAGAACAAGGCCCAAAGAGGTGTTAATCTAAGAATGCAAAATTTTTAAATCTTTTTACTTGAGAATAATTTCACACGTGAAGAAAAGTTTCAAGAACATAAGTTAGACATAGAATATCTGTATACTTTTACTCAGATTTACCTATTGTTAACATTTTGCCCATTTGTTTCATCATTGTCATGCTCTCATATATATGTATATATACATGTATATATCATGTGTGTATATATATATATGTTTACATAGATATACATGCATATATGTGTGTAAAATATTTTTCTGAATATTTTGAGAGTAAATATCTACATCATGACCCTTCACCCCTAAATATATCAGTGTGTATTTACTAAGAACAAAAGTATTCGCTTACATAACCAGAGTATATTATCAACTGTAGTAAATTTAACATTGCTACACTCCTCTTTTCAATGGCCCAATAATGCCCTTTAGAGCATTCCCCTCTCTCCCCAGGCCTGCCTTCCTGTATTCTCAGCAGCTGTAGCCCCTGGGTTGAGGGGGTGGTCTCCTCCATTAGCAGGCACGTGAGCCATATGTCAGTTGCCAATGGCCCTAGAGAAGGACATGAATCCTAGCAAAAAGCAGAACTGCGTAGAGGTAAATTAGGCTGACCTCTACGTCTGCCAAGCTCCTGCCCGCGTATTAGAAGAATTCCTTTTCATTTCCCTTCTCTGTTTTACAAAAGAAAAAAAAAAACACACCCTGTGCCAGTCTTCTGAGGCTTGCTCAGCCGAGGAAACAGTGCTGTGTTCTCTTTGGGCAAAGAATGCTTCTCTGAGCCTGTGGTAATACATCCACGTCAATGGAAATGGATCCTTCATGAAACCCACAGCCACCTCGTGGACTTCAGTAATGAGCGTCCTGCTGCAGCCTTTCTTGGATGATGGTGTTTCCCTACAGTCTCTGGCCCGTGAGGGATGCAGTGAGGGGTGAGTGCCGTTGTTACCCCTTCCGAGTTAGCTATTTTAAACTCCGAGACGGATTATACCTGGTACTTCGGGGTGTTTCTGACCTGAATACTGTTAGTGGGATTATTTGGAAATGTGTCCTCCTTAATACTTGTCTTTGTGGATCTCAGCAATCCCAGTATCTCACACTGGTGTTCTTCCTTTCAGCAGATGCAAACTACTAGTATATGTTCACTATATTTCCTATTTGGGGTTGGCTGCCAGAAATCCCAGAGCCACATTTAGGACTCAATTACAATAAATACATTAGCATAGCTTTTTCTTATATTTGTGTCATTTACCATATATATGTATATATTTAATTATATATTTAATTATATATATATATATCCATGTGTGGGTCTCTATGTATAACTATCTTATCTACATATGGTTTTACTGTACGTGTGTCTTTAACATTAAACATCTTAAAATCATTTTGGGAAGCAAACAGGGTATGCCTCAAAAATACATAGTTCCTCCCAGGACACTTGTCTCATTCTGGCCACTTCTTCTCACCCTTCCACATGTAAAAGCAAGCCCAAAATATTTCTCTCATGCCTATTAGCTACCTCTCCCAGTCCCAACTATAAATGGCCTTGCCACAGGCAATTTGGCTTGGGCACTGAGCTCACAGTTAAAATAGAAACTTCTCTCCTTGGATTACATCCTGAGTTCTTGTGTTTATTTAATTTCTTCTGGGAAATTCGAGTCTGATGCTGACAAAAGCCAAAGGGAATGCGCCCGAGGGGCACCACCTTCCAAACTGATTTCTGTGAGAGAGAAGGGGAGAGAGCCTGACCTTCTCTGGGGAGGTGGGTGTCCCCCAGCCAGGGCAGAGGGCAGAGTAAGGGTTAGTGGGCCGTTTCCCACAGGTGACCCTTCCTTGTAACAAGGTAGACTCGTAGCAGATTATTGGCTCGGGGGCCTAAAGAGTGGGGCCAAGAACCTAGGGCAGACAGGTCTGTGAGAACCTTCAAGGCATGTTCCCTGTGACACAGAAAACGTACTTTCTTTGGTGGTTGGCTTTAGAGACAGCTCTACACTGGCTTGCTGCACGTTTCTAAGAAGAACCAGAGAAGTGGTTATTTTGGTTTGTTTTTTAATATATTTTTATTGATTTCAGAGAGGAAGGGAGAGGGAGAGAGAAATAGAAACATCAATGATGAAAGAGAATCATTGATTGGCTGCCTCCTGCATGCCCCCTCTGGGGATCGCACCTACAACCCAGGCATGTGCCCCGATTGGGAATTGAACCTTGACCTCTTGGTTCTGAGGCCAGTGCTCAACCACTGAGCCACATCAGCCGGGCAAAACCAGAGAAGTTTAAAAATAGATATGTAGGTGGGGTCGTTTTGCTCTGTCTCCACCCTAGAATATAATGATAATAGATTACACTTGTACACATCTTCCAAGAGCCAGGTATTTATTGTTCCAAGCCCTTAGAACACACACACACACACACACACACACACACACACACACACCATCCATGAGAGGCATGTTATAAATATTTGCATTTTACAGAGGAGAAAAATGAGGCTCAGAGAGGGTAAGTAACTTGCCCAAGGTTACACAGCTAATGAGGTGACAGAGGTGGTTCTACTCCAGAAGTCTTGCTTCTACGATACTCATCCAGTGGCCAGCGCACGACTTTCAGATGGACCTACCCCACATAAGCCAGGGGATACAGACCCCTGAGTCCCAACTAGTGTATAATATTGGTTTCCAGCCCCTGAGAATTCCAGAGAATATTTGTTCACTAGGACTATGTCAACCGATTTTTTTATTCATTGGCCAGAAATGATATAAAGTGTGCCGATTTAGAGACTAGCTATAAGTCTCTTTTGAAGAATTTCAGAGACATCACGCTTAAACATTCTAGAAGGAGGTGAGAATTTGGATCATGTATTCATTCAAAACACGTTTGTTAGGCACCTACTGCATTCCTTGCACTTTGTTGGGTTCTGGAGAGATGATAACTCAGCCTCAGTGGTCCCTACCCTCAGGACACTGCCGGTCCAAGGACATGATGCAGTGGGGCAGAGAGGGAAGGCGGAGCCTGAGGTGGGGGGTCCCATCCTGCTATTACCCTGCTGTGGGCCTCGGTTTCCACAGCTGTAAAGTGAGGGGGGCTCTGGACAATTCCTGTAAAGTACTTCTAGCTCCGAAGTTTGATTCTAATGGCAGTCGCTGCTCATGCTTTTAACTAATATTTGCAAACCTCTTCGTACCAGCCGTTGAGATAGGCTGTCACGTACATCTCTAATTTTTCAAGCAGGTGTCAGGACACAATGCAGTGAACAGCTACGAAGGTGATTTTATTCAGGTTATTGCTCTAAGGAGAACATTCATTAATGAAAAATGCATCAAAGCAGAGGAAGGGACCTGAGGTGTATAGAGGCAGGTAGACCAGGGAATCGGCCCCAAGTCTTACGGGAGTCACATGAAAGGATTATCAGGGACTATCCCACGGCAGGCGGGGTGGTCCTTCGCAGTTACCCGCTTCCAGAGCCCAGAGGGGAGGGATTTCTGAGCGGTTCCCCAGGACATGGAGCTGAGGAAAAGTTCAGTATTGTCACAGGGGCCACATATGCCTGTGATGTACACATGTATAACCAAGGGGTTCCGAAAACCACAAAATAAACATGGAAAAATATTCCCAAAGCATCTATTCTTGCTGGAAATTATGGGGGCAGGATTATTATTTTATATGAAACAAACACCTAAATAAAAGAATGAAAATATGGTTTTAAAGGTAAAACCTTAAAGAGATTTCATCCTTGAAATAGCGCCATCCCTCCCCCCTCAGTCATTTGGGTTCCTCTGTAGAAAAGTCTGAGAAGCACTGGCCGTTTGTTTTCTTATTGAATTCTCACAACTCTTTCATGAAACATACATTTTTTTTTTTACCAAAGCTTCCTGGAAATAATGTTAGCTTTCACGTCATGTTTTGTTTCTTCACGTGCCTCCATAACTATCTTTTTTCTGACCTTAGAGTGTTTTTAATGACAAACTTTTTATTTTGGAATATTATAGAAGCATTGCAAGGAGAGTACAGAGTTTCTGGGTACCCTTCACCTGTATACCCCGTTTCTGCTAATGGTAATATCTTACATCACCATGGCACATTGGTCCAATCTAATAAAATTAACATTGGCCATTACTAGAAACTAAAATACAGGCTTCATTTCCATCCCACCAGTCTTTCCTTTTACTCACCACCATTCCACATGGAACTTAACACAGACGCCTTTTGATTCACTGAAAGAACCTTTCACGAGGCCTACTAAGTGCCAGGCATCGCCCCACGTCTTGGGGAGTCCATGAAACCCGCACTCCTGGGTGTGAGAGCATAGAAGAGGGGGCATGGTGGGGGGCGTGGCTGATCTGCTCTGCTCTACACAAACATGAGGAGTCTTCATTACCCAGGCCTGTATGTTTAGATCTGAAACCACTTGCCACGGGTGTGCCAGCTCTGGTGCACACCCCCAGACCCCAGCAAATAGAGGCACCTCGGCACTGGCGTGGAAGGGTTGCTCAGCCCCTGCCCCCAACTGCACCCACATGTGACCTCCATTCGTCTGCCCTTCTGGAGCCCAGTGATGAAAGGTTAGCACCTTTGAAATCAGATAAAGGGCGTCAAGCCACAGCTGTGTTTGTTTTATAAATTAAAGGATGGAATCATTAAAATTATTGTTTTCCTGAAAATAAAGAGATTAAACAAGCCTCGATTCTCCCCTGCTGTGTCCCTCCTCTTTTTCCAATTTGTCTCCAAAGGACTCCAGCCTCATGTTAGAAAGCAAAGAATTATCTCTGTTTCAATCTTGGGGACTGGGCAGGCTCCATAACAATTATAATTCTTATCTGAACCCCCTGGAGGCGAGGGGGCCACTGAAGCCGAATTCTTTCCAGTATTAACTGCCATTCAAATGGATCCTGGAGAATAATTGAGCCTGTTCCTTTAATAGTGGGGGACCCTCAAGGTGACTGTCAAACTTCTCTGTTTAGTCCTTTTTCCCTAACCCTCTTCTGGGAAAGGTTGATGCATGTCAAGAATTTAAGATTTTAACACAGAAAAGGGGGGAAAAGGGTAAAATAAGCACATGGAAAGTGCTTAGACAATCGCCTGGCATTCAGGAAGTACTCCATAAACGTGAGTTATTTTTACTGCACGTAAGATGCCCATGAGAGACATTTGTACTGAATTTGGAAGATAATGGAATTTTAAGGGTTTTTTAGGAGGATGACAAGGTTGGACCAGAATGGTGATCCTCAAGGAACTTACAACCTAGTAAGGTCTTAAGTAACACACACAATAAAATATAAAGTAATGAATCTAGTAAGTATTCATAATTATGCAAAGTCTCATATCAAGCCTATTCTGTAGCCATTATTTTACCCACAATTTACAGCTGGAGAAACAGATTACGAAACTAGTAAAAGCAGAGCTCTGAGCCCATGTGGTATCGACACCTTCTCTTTGACACCTACAGAAAGTGTGGTGGGGGTCCCACCTCCCCCCCACTCCACACACAGCTTCATCACAGCAGGGCCCACTGTGGTGTGGCTGTTGGTGTCTCTCTTCCCACTACGCTGGGAGCAATGTGAGGGTAGAATCCAGCCCTGACCGAGTAGCTCAGTTGGATAGAACATCATCCTGATACACCAAGATTTCAGGTTTAGTCCTGGTCAGGGCACATACAAGAATCAACCAATGAATACATGAATAAGTAGAACAACAAATTGATGTTTCTCTCTCTCTCTCTCTCTCTCTCTCTCTCTCTCTCTCCCTTCCTCTCTCTCTAAAAATAAATAAATAAAATTTAAAACAAAAATTAGGTGTCCTTTGAGGGCTAGTACAGAGCCTGACTGGTGTGGGTACTTAATAACAAAGGTATAAAATAACACAGGAAAGGACCTGAGCCTGGGCATCCCTGCCTAAGAACTCCTTGTGTCCTTGGTCTGTTGACTAATCTCCTGTTTCCTCTTCTGGGACAAAAGGGTGAACCTATGGCCTATTTTACCAAAACATCACGGACGATTAGCAATGGGAGCACCAAAATGCTCAGGGACTGCAAAAAGGCAGCCAATGAAATTCATTGTGGTCAGTTCCCTGGCCTCTGTAATGAAAGAAGATCCTTCATTTTTGAAAACGGGCAAATAAAAAGCTTTCCCCTTCAAGCCAGCATGGGGGTTGCTGTACTCCATGAGGAAACAAGGAGGCAGGCAGCCCAGGAGATGAGGCTGAAAATAGGCATTAAGCCTGGTGGTTTCCAGAATCAATGTATAAAGATAGTGCATTGTGAGTCATTCCTGTGCCCACGTGAGACTTAGAGAATTGGGGGAAACCTCACCTGCTGTCCCTCTCCCAAAAAAGAAAAAGAAGTGATGCCTATTGTTAAAAATAATAATAACAACAAAAGAAAAAGAAGTGATGCCTATTGTTAAAAATAATAATAACAACAAAAGAAAAAGAAGTGATGCCTATTGTTAAAAATAATAATAACAACAATAATAAGCCTTGTAGCATACACAGTGAACAAAGGAAAATGACCTCTCCCAATCCACACTGACAAAACGGACTCTTACAACGGACATTAGAAATTCTTAAGAGAAGAGCCAATACTGAGCCCTTGCTCAATTTCTGGAGCTCCTGCCAGGCCTCTGAATTGTCCATCAAAAAATCCCTAAGGAGAGCCCGGCCAGCGAGGCTCAGTGGTTGAGCATCGACCTATGAACCAGGAGGTCACAGTTTGACTCCCGGTCAGGGTATATGCCCGCTCGATCTCCAGTAGGGGGTGTACAGGAGACAGCCAATCAGTGATTCTCTATCATCATTGATGTTTCTCTCTCTCTCTCTCTCTCCCTCTCCCTTCCTCTCTGAAATCAATAAAAACATTTTTTTTAAATCCCTAAGGAGAAATAAGAGAATGTGGAAAATGACCAAGGCCCTTTTGTATAGTTAACCAGCAGTAAAGCCCTACATTTTAAAAGCACTAAGTGGGCTCAAAGGGGAAGACCAAGCCATCCTCGGAGACGTCCTCCAGGCCAGGCTAAGCCAGGCTAGCATCCCCTGGGAGCAGGCGGCCCCAGCTACCAGCAGCTGGGTGAGGAGCTGGGTGGGAGCAGAGAGCTGGTCCCCTTCATTCTTTCTGCAACATTTGATCCCGTCCCTGGGGCCTGTATTATTTAATGATGCAGAACTTCCCTTTCCCCTGAGATCGAGCTCTAGCTGGGCCAGTTCTGGTTCCCACAGGTGTGTGCCGGTTTGAGCCACTCCAGCTGCTGTGAGAGCTTCAGGTGGGGGTTTGGAACAAGAGCAGGGCAGTGCCTCTCTGCCTGGGCAGCAGAGGCTGGGGGTAGTCTACTGTGCTGCCCCAGGAGGTGACCCCTGTTTAGTTCACCCCAAGGCATTAGCCAGCGGAACAAAATGAGGTTGGTTTTAGCTGACATTTAACATTTGTTTGCTTCTCACCTTTCAAGCTAACATTTTCATTTCAGCTTTAGGCAAAACTGATAAATAAAATTGTGAAATATTTAAAGTGTACATCGTGGTGATCTGATATACATATACATTGTGAAAGGATTCCCCCCACTTGTGAACTAACATATCCATCTCTTCCTTCCTTTCTTCCTTCCTTTCTTTCTTTCTCTCTCTCTTTCTTTCTTTCTTTCTTTCTTTCTTTCTTTCTTTCTTTCTATTTTGGTGAGAACATTTAAGTTCTACTCTCAGCAAATTTCGATTAAATATAGTATATACAGTAAAAGCAAATACAGTATTATGACCTATGGTCACCATATGTTACCTTAGATCCTCATGCTAACTTTTTTAAAAAAAGAAAACTATCCTATCTAATAATAGAGAAACATGGTAATTAGCCGTACCTCCGCTACCCTTCCCATTGGCTAATCAGGGCGATATGCAAATTAACTGCCAACCAAGATGGCGGCCGGCAGCCAGGCAGCTTGAAGCAAACATGAGG
>NW_005354021.1:543913-577113 GCF_000412655.1 Myotis brandtii
AAAATCAATAAAATATATTTTAAAAAAATAAAAATAAAATAAAATAAAAACGTGGAGAGAATAATACAGTCAGCCCCATATACACCTCACCCAGATTCAACAATTAGGATTTGCCACATTTGCTCTACCCCTTTTTCCTTTTTCGCCTTTGATGGACTATTTTATTTAAAGTAAACCAAAGATAACATGTCGTTTCAGTCCTACAGACTTCAATATGAATCTCAAAAAAAAAAAAAGATATATCTTACAGAACCCCAACACTATTATCATGCCCAACAAAATAAACAGTAATTATTTGGTATCCTCTAATAGTAAGCTCTCCCTCTGACTGTAAGAAATGATACCTCGGGGTTAGAATCAGAGCTAAGGAAATGCCCCTCCCCGCTCCCTCTGCTGTTTGAGGGGGAAGAAATCTAGCCACAAGCTCATTCCAGAATCTTGGCCTCCATCCGGAACCTTGGGTTCTGCCAGGTGGACATTCCCCATAAACAACTGCCCTTTGGGTCTCACAGACGTGGGCATTCTTCTGTCCCCTGTCCCTAAAGCAGCCTCTAAAGCAAGAGCCTGGGCTTCTCAGCTACCAGAGTGTTCTCACACTATGGAGTGTGTCAGAACCATCTGGAAGGCTGATGAAACACAGATTCTGGGCCCTAACCCCAGAGCTCCCAGTTTAGCAGATCTGGGGCGGGCCTGAGGATATGCATTGCCAACCAGTGCCCAGATGATAGGGACAGCCAGTCTAGGAACCAAACTTGGAGGGCAAACCTAGAGCCTGCATGGCTGTCCTCCACTTAATGCCCACCTTGTGCTGGGCCCCATCTGTGTGCGGGGTGAGACTTGCAAGAGGGACTTCATGACCCCGCGTTATTCTTACTGCTGACACACTTGGATCTTGATTCTGGTTTCTGTCCTCGGTAGCGGGTTACCTTTTGGTCTCATTTCCCACTACCTGGGTTTCCGCTACCTTGTTACCCAGTAGCTTGCTTGGCCATGACTGGGCTCCTTGCCTTCTCCATTCCTTAAGGGACCAGAATTCTCATCCTCCAACCTCAGTCTCCTCTGGTCGAGTGACCTCACACCAGGCTCTTGACTTGTCCCAGGGCGTGGCTGAGTGTCTCCTGTCCTTTCCACCTCCAGCAGTTGTGAGGAGACATCCTTTCTTGTTGTCTCCCCCGAGGAGCGCCTTTTCCTAACTCACACAAAGGTGCTGTGCCAGGCCCTGGTCTGGTTCTCTGTCAATTGCTTGCTCCGCCCTGATTGCTGGATGCAGCCTGGACTGTTGAATAATGAGTCCTGTCTGGCCCCCACCTCCAAACCGTGCTCATCCCCCAGCCCTCCCAGCCCCAGCCCTTGCCTGAGCCTACAGAGCACGTGCTTTCCAGCTGGCTCCTTCCCAGCCTAGGCCCCACTGGGGCTGCCCACCCTGGTTCTGTCAAGGCCCAGGCCTGAGCCAGGTGGGCTTCCTGAAGAACCACAGCCCCATCCGTTGCCTTCCTGTGCAGAGGCCGGAAAGAGCTGAACCAAGCTGTCTCCATCTTATTTGCCCCTGAAATGCAAGTACATTCAAGATCTGGACCCCAGAAGTTATTAAAATTAAAGCTGACACATGACGGTTCATGAACCAATGGCCCCTCCCAAGCAGGCGTGCTGGCTCTCCTGAGATCAGGTACCTGCCCAGGACACTCCTCACCCTGGCAGCACCTGGGTTGTTTCTCAGACTAGCTGTTGTTCTGATGTAATTAATGCTGAGCCTGGTTTTCCTCCTTCGTCGGGGGAATGCAGCCGGGGCTCAGACCGCCTTCTACACCAAACCCCAATTGGTCAGCCAGTCAGTGAGCCAATGTCACAGACCCATTAACCCCCAGAGGAGGCCTCGTGGACGAAAGCAGGTGTGCGGGCCCCACCTTGGGTGCATCCATCCAACCAGTAAATGTTCACCGAGAGCCTATGGAACCAGGGGCTGTTTTAGGCACTGGGAGGGCCACAGAGAACCAGATGGACAAAACCTTTGTCCTTGTGGATGTTGCATTCCAACGACAGAGACAGATAATACACAGGTAAATACGTGGAAATACATAGTAAATAAGGCCCTACTATAACACTATATTAGAGTCCAGACAACACAACTGTGCGAAATGTGGGTTATTGTGAGATCAATGAAATGTCGGGGTGACCCGCTACCGAGGACAGAAACCCAATGTTCTCTTTGCTCAAGTTAAAAGCAAAGTGGGTATGCTATTAAAGGGCCCCACAGTGTAAGTAATGTAAGAAGAAAACACTAAGAAAAAAGTAATAAAACAACTCAGGAAGATAGAAAATGTCGGGGGAAGTGAAAGTTTAAAATAGCTTGATTTATATAATAAGTAGAATGCCTCACCAAGAAAGTACTGGGGGGGTGGGGGGCACAACTCCCCACAGACACACACAGAGAAACCCAGAAATGCTGAGGAGCTGGAAGGCACCAAAAGTAAACGACAGGAGAGGGAGGACCTCCGAAAAGAAGGCAGAAAAGAGAGTCAATGATGCGGTCTTGAAAGAACAGGGAACAGATCCACTAGCGATCGATGATGTATTTTCTGGTCTATCTTCAGATAGAGAAGGAAGGGGACGGTCCAGACAGGTGGAGCAAGACAGGTGAGAGAAAGCAGAGGAAAATGTGCTTACAGAGGAAAAGGTTTTTCTTGGCTGGCTCTTAGAAGTGCAAGAGTTAAGTTGAGCCAGAGAAAAAAAGGACTGGGGAATGAAAAGTGTGGAAAATCCAAGATCAGGAAGAATGATTTTCATTTTGGCGAAAGGCCCTGGAATGGCATCGCAGATCTGAGATCGGAGTGGTAGCCACAGATGCATGAGAAAGCCTGGAGGAGGCTTACATGCCGGAGCAGCCCTGCCCAGCGCTGGCTGTGCAGAGGGAAAGGCTGGAGACGGTGGCAGCCAGGAACTGCCCCTTTGTCTCTCTGCAGATGTGTGGGAGGCAGCAAGTGGCAGAGGTTTGCTTAACTCTTAAGCAGCTCCCCGATTCCTGTTTGTTCTTCTTCCTTTAATGATATGCTGAGCTCATGGTCCCAGAGGTGCCAGGAATGAATTAGCCATTCAGCTCACTTCAGCGTTAGGAGAAACCAAGGAGTGTCCTGCAGCAGGTAGGTCTCAGCGGTGTGTCTGGGGACGGCCAGACGACACCACTGCATGGTTCCTGCCCTCCTGAATCCAACAGCCTACCACGCCAGCTCTGATGGCCAAGCAAGATGGGAGGTGGGGGGAGGGTCAGGCCACTGTGAGGGAGAGGCCAGTGGCTGCTCAGACCACCAAGGAATTAAATGTTCCACTCCTCTTTGGAGGAAAATAACCCAGTAGATCCTTTTCCTCTCTTTTATTTTATTTTTTACTACTCTTGTTTGCTATGGCCACAGACTCTCCAAGGAGAGAAGTTTGAAAAGGCCTTCTCCTTTTCTACGTCTCAGTTCCTCCATCAGTACCAACTACGCCCATGTGAACCCCACCCCACCCCACACAAATCTTCATTCCTAACCTGTGCCTGATCTCCCACTGGCTCTTTCTTAGGGATCTCTTCACACCCCAGCTTTCCACAGTAGCCTGTACAAACCCACTCCATGGTCCATTTATTCTGGATTTTTCTCTCACTTTCACCTAAATCTGCTCTCGATACTGGACATGCTGCCTCTCCCTGTCTCGCCTCCTCCCAGGCTCTTCAACACAAAGGGGAAGGGAGTCAAGCCCAGGCATGCCATGTGGTCACGCCAGGCAACTCCTCATCATCTAGTCTCGCCACCTTCTCCGGGCCCAGGCCACTTCCTGGTTCACGTTTTCCTCTTTTCTCTGTTATCCTCGGTGACCTCAACCTTCATGTCAATGACCTATGCAGTGCCCAGACCACCCTCTTCTGTGCTCTCCTCCACGCTGGTGACCTTTGTCCCACAGTGTGGTGGCCACAGTTGGACCACATTTCACGGTTCTGCCTTCCCCAACGACCTTGAGAGGGGTGCTATCTCTTCAACCAGGGCCCTCTCGCCTGCCGACATTCCCCACTTCCGCACCCCTCATGAACCGGTTATTTGTTCTTATTCGTTCTCTCATTTCTTGACCCTTTATAACTAACTCACACAGTCTAATATCCCTCTTTGGTCTACATTTTACACACACACACACACACACACACACACACACACACACACTCACATGCACAGCTCTCTGCGGTCTGCCAGGCCTTCTCTCCTAGCCTCCTTCCTCCCCGTCAGTCAGCACTGCTGAAGCAGAGGAAGAAAGCACTACACAAAGGAGCAAAACACTCTCTCTGCACAACTACCTTCTCTCCCAAAATGATAACAATCTGTGTCGTGGGCTGAGTATAGGCCACTATTCTATTCTAAGCATTTTGTATGGATTATCTCACTTAAAACTCCCAACAACCCATGAGGTAAGTACAATTATTATCCCAACTTTCCATGTAAGTAATCCCAAAACACAGAGCAAAAAGGAACATGCCCAAGGTCATACAGTTGGAGGCAGGATTTTTTTTAAAAAATATATTTTATTGATTTTTTACAGAGAGGAAGGGAGAGGGATAGAGAGTTAGAAACATCGATGGGAGAGAAACATCGATCAGCTGCCTCCTGCACACCCCCTACTGGGGATGTGCCCGCAACCAAGGTATATGCCCTTGACCGGAATCAAACCTGGGAGCCTTCAGTCCGTAAGCCGACGCTCTATCCACTGAGCCAAACCGGTCAGGGCTGGAGGCAGGATTAGAGTCAAACCCAGAATCCACTGTGCTTTATTGCCATCAACCAATTCTCACCCACCAAGTTACATAGAACAGGCTTTGGTTTTACTAAGATTTTAATAGCAGTGTTCTTGTACCTAGAAAATTTTTGTGATCCATTCTTACCTGTTTTGTGTTTCATACAGTGGAGGCACTCAATAAAGATATGTTGAAAGTATTTAAATTACAAAAATCTGCTTTGTGCATAAAATTTAAGACACTCAACTTGATGAAGTAAGCTACAAAAGTGAGATAGCAAAAAAGAGGGAAGCTTAGATGAAAGGCATACGCATGCATATTTAGGGGGAGGAGGGTTTTGTTCTACTTGAATTATCAAACTTTAAAATGCTGATGACACTATAATTTATGCTCACTCAGACACAAATTTCCAATGATTGATGTACTAGTATTTGCATACCTTCCCCCCCACCCCCTAAGAAAATCAACACTTGGAATAAACAGCCTTGCAAATATTATCAGAAATGTCTTAAATCAGATTCTTACTGTGATCCCAGAGAATGTGGTGTTTTCTGTATCGAAGAACTTGTCCCTGGAACAAGATAGCCAGCGATAACGAAACCCACTGGTAGCATACGCATACAAATCTAGGCTCTGGTGCTGAAGCCAAGGGCATCTGAGGACTGTGCTGGATGGTGAACAGCTTGTGGTTTACCGGGCAGTCGTCATTCTCACTCGCCATGTGGAACACGGGCATCCTGCGCGCAGAGGCCGTATCATCATGCTGAAGAAGCCCGTCCACCCCTGCCTGCAAGAGAGGCTTTGAATTGGCAAAGTAGATCCAGGCCTAAACCTTAGCTTCCCTCACAACCTAATTCCTCCAACAGCAAGACAATGGATATTAAACAGCAGCTGTTCCCAGCCAGACAGGTGACCAGCGTGGCCGATTCCTGGCACATCTCTCTGAACTGGTCAAAGGCAAAAATGAAAATCAAAACAAAAAGAAAACAAACAAAAGCCTTCCGATACATTCTAAGGGTAAACACAAGAGATATGGGGAACGTTTTAAGAAGCGGCTCAGGACCAGTGACTACACAGAGTAAGGATAAGGCACATTAGAGTGTGTGCACCAGCAAAAGAACCGCCTAAGGCAGCAGATGGAGAATCAAAGCTCAAGTTCCACAGACCGGGGATCGCAGCTTTGGTGAAGCCTGTTAACCTCAGACCAGCTTCATTCGTCGTTTAAGAATAGATGTCTTGGTCCTTCCGGAAGAACTGACGAGATGGCGGAAGTGGAGCAGAAGGAGATCTTCCCAAGTTCACCTACAGTAGCTTGGGTCTCGACCAGCTTTCATGTCCTAGAGCAGCAGAGCAGCTGTACAGAAGGGGGAGGAGGAGGGAGAAGAGGAGGAGGGGGAGGAAGAGGAGGAAGGAGAGGAAGAGGAAGAGGAGGAGGGAAACTCATTCTGCCCTCAGTGAGAAAATAAGCCCCATTAAGGGAGAAAGCAAGCAAGCCCTACAGTGTGGGTATCTGGGTATTCGCTACAGCCCTGCAGTAAGAATTGTCTGGATGACAGGACCTTTGACGAGTTTGCTCTCATTTTCTCGGACTCCAGTCTAAGCCTCTGAGTCTAGGTCTACATTTCTCACTGAATGGGCAGTTATTTCTTTTTTTAAAAAGGCACTTGTCGTGCTGGAGAGGATGTGGAGAAAAAGGAACTCTCCTGCACTGCTGGTGGGAATGCAGACTGGTGCAGCCACTATGGAAGACAGTATGGAGTTTCCTCAAAAAGCTGGAAATGGAACTCCCATTTGACCCTGTGATCCCACTTCTAGGAATATATCCCAAGAAACCAGAAACACCAATCAGAAAGGATATATGCACCCATATGTTCATAGCAGCACAATTCACCATAGCTAAGATCTGGAAACAGCCTAAGTGCCCATCAGTAGATGAATGGATTAGAAAACTGTGGTACATCTACACGATGGAATACTATGCTGCTGTAAAAAAGAAGGAACTCTTACAATTTGCAACGGCATGGATGGAGCTGGAGAGCATTATGCTAAGTGAAATAAGCCAGTCAATGAAGGAAAAATACCACATGATCTCACTCATTCATGGATAATAAAGACCATTACAAACTTTTGAACAATAATAGATACAGAGGCAGAGCTGCCTCAAATGGGCAGTTATTTCTTTTTTAAAAAGGCACTTGTCCCTTGGTAGACATATAAGCAAGAGCAAACCATCTGTCTCCAACCACCTTACGACCTCAACAGCTGCCCTGAGGATTTGCATGGTGCCCAGGAAGGAAGACCTGACCCTAACTGGACTCTGACACGCCCTGTATGACCACAGGCTGGTCACTTCCCCTCTTCTCGGGGCCTTGTTTATGCACAGGGAATAAGATGTTGGAATCAGGGGCTGTCTACAGTTTCTTCCACCTCAGACCTCCAATGATTCTGTCCGGAGTGACAAGCCTTGACCTTCTCTCCCAAATCTGAACTCCTCGCCCAGGCCTGGTCTCCCGGGGACTCTGAGCTTACTGTGATGTGTTCTATCAAACCAGAGTCCCAAGGCCACAGCCACCTCAAGAGGAAGACACTACAAGCTGGGCTACTTGTCCAGAAACTCTGCTGATGTCCAGAAACTCTGGGCTCCTCCACCTGGCAACGGGCAGATACTGGTTGTGGCAAGAAAATGAAAGGAGCACAGTGTGTTCATGCATCACAAGGCAAGGGGGCGATGACGCTGCTCCCCTGTTGTGTGCGGACAGCTAAGCCACCCCATCCCACCACTCCTCAGCTGGTCCCACGCCCGGCCTCTGTCCACGGCCCCTTCCCTTCAATAGTCGCCATTGTTCAGGGAATCTCTTCCTTTTGTTTTTCCATCCATTTGTACCTCGGCTCATTTGTTTTCCATTCTTGGGAGCAATTCATCTGCTCTTGGGCCCCACAGTGTCTTTCTCCCCTTGATTCCTAGACAAGATGCTTGGACAGGTCCATTGTCTTAATAGCGGCCAACTCATGACAGTTAGCGAAAGTTGTGTTTTAAAAAGAAACACCAATAGGGATTCCAGTTTCTATCCATGGTAACTCCTGGGAAGTTGGGGAGTGCTGCTGCTGCTGCGTGGCTTGGCCTTTGTCCTCGTGTCTTCGTTAGGACTTCGGGGAAATCAAGTTCCACAGGGCAACCTGGGGGAATTCCTGTGATGCCCAGACAATGGGCAGCGCTCTTCTCTTTTCCTCTCCGGCCTTCTAACAGCATCAAAACATTGTACTATATTGACAGAATGAAGGGCAAAGGTGGTGGGGTCTCCTGTCCACACCCAGTGGACCGACAGACAGCCCTTCCTGGCTGTTCAGGAGAATCAGTGGATCAGAGGGACAGAGGGAAAGTCCGTGGGGCTCAGTGCAGTCTGGAGCCAGGCAGGCCTGGCTGTGGGAAGGACAGACGCTGGCCCTAATTGCACAGCATTTTGTCAATTCACTAGCCGACTCTACCCTGGGGTGTGCCGGAGAAATTACTGTTGCTGGGATCATTAAGGGTGAAATTATCCCAGTTATTAATACACCACCAACTGTGGGAGGGGTGGGTGTGTCCCGCCCCCTCCATGGGCTCTTCTGCTTCAGGTTTTCATTTCCCCAAAGTGCAGGAGGACTCTCAGTTACCCACAGAATGTAAAGATGTCTAAGAACATCTCACCACCAACTGAAAGTTGCACAGAATTATTGATGAGAGATGCTGCAGAAAAAGTGGTGGTAAGTCTCATGGGTTGGTTCCTCTTCAGGAATAAAATAAAATAAACCACCCTAGCCGGGTTTGCTCAGTGGGTAGAGCGTCAGCCTGTGGACTCAAGGGTCCCGGGTTCAATTCTGGTCAAGGGCATGCACTTCAGTTGCAGGCTCCTCCCTGGCCCAGGACCTGGTCAGGGCATGTGTAGGAGTCAACAAATCAATGTGTTTCTCTCACATCGATATTTCTCTCTGTCTTTCCCTCTCTCTTCCACTCCCTCCCTCTAAAATCACTGGAAAAATATCCTCAGGTGAGGATTTAAAAAAATAGAATAAAATAAACCCAGCAAGTAGAGAAAAGGGAGGGCTCAAAGGGGAGCCATTCTTTTCCCAAGCCTTGGATTTCCCAGGCAAAGTGTGTTACTGGTAAGGAAAGAATTTCCCAGCAGAACTTTAGGGCTTCAGAAAGGGTCAAACCCTCCCCCTTCCACACTGGCCTTGGGGCTCATGACATGCATGTCTATGTGCACACACACACACACACACACACCCCTCCGCTCCAGCCCCAGTGTCTGTGCAGCGGACAGGAAATGCCACGGCCCCACGGATCTGTAGGGGAGGCCGCCTCGTTGAGCCAGACCACACAAAGGTGCCCCTTCAACATGGCGGGGACTCCGCACTCTTGGCAGGAACACTTGGCACCGGCAGGCAATCTCAGCGGGGCGGCTTGTTTCCGCTCATCAAACACCAGTAGCTTTCACCAAGAGCAGCAGAAAATGGGAGAGATGTGTCTGATCGCATCCGGGCTGTGTGTCAGCACTCCTCCGAGGCAGAGTAGCTGGAGTCTGGCTTTGAAGAAAAGGCTGTTACACTCTTCTGCCCCACAGTTCCAGCTAACTCGGAGACAGTGGCAGAACTTACCCGAAGCTCAGCTGCCTTTTCAGTGCCTCGGGCCCGAACAAAGAGGGTCAATTGTTGAGAGACAGAAGCTGGTGGCAGAGCTCACCCTCTCCCTGCTAATCACGGGGCTCCCAGTTATTCGGGGGAAGTGACTGCAGGAGCGAGTGGCATGGGCCTCTCCTGTACCCTCCCTCTGACCATCCCCACTCCAGTAGCTTCCTGTCTGTTTCGTTCTTCTTGGTCCCACCAAAGGCTGGGGGAAGCCGATGGAAAGCCTGTGCATCAGAATGGCTTGCTCCTGCTCAGCAGCCCCAGAAGAAAAAAATTGGTGCACGAGGAGATAGAATCTGTGAATTACCAATGGATGAGGTATTGGAGGATGCCCAAACATCCCCCAACAAGAATTTGTTCTTGGCCCGGTCGGTGTGGCTCAGTGGTTGAGCATCGACCTATGAACCAGGAGGTCACGGTTTGATTCCCAGTCAGGGCACATGCCTGGGTTGCGGGCTGGATCCCAGGTGTGGGGCGTGCAGGAGGCAGTTGATTAATGATCCTCTCTCATCGTTGATGTTTCTGTCTCTCTCTGGATCCCAGTGGGGCGTGCAGGAGGCAGTTGATTAATGACCCTCTCTCATCGTTGATGTTTCTTTCTCTCTCTCCCTCTCCTTTCCCCTCTGAAATCAATAAAAATATATATATTTTTAAAGAATTTGTTCTTGTAACCACAACTTCCCCTTCACAAGAACTACCCATGACTCCTTTCCTTACACCACAGTTTCCTGCCCAGACTAAGGTGGGGCGTGCAGGAGGCAGTTGATTAATGACCCTCTCTCATCGTTGATGTTTCTTTCTCTCTCTCCCTCTCCTTTCCCCTCTGAAATCAATAAAAATATATATATTTTTAAAGAATTTGTTCTTGTAACCACAACTTCCCCTTCACAAGAACTACCCATGACTCCTTTCCTTACACCACAGTTTCCTGCCCAGACTAAGAGGGAGTGGTTACTAGGAAAACGGGGTGCGTGTGTTCCACACTTGGATTCACTCCTGCAGGCCCCACTAGTACATTCATCAGCACAAAAGGCCTCCTTTGGAGAGCGTGAAGCCCCACACTCTCCAGAGTGCTGCCTTGGCAGCTCAGAACTCTTAGGGAGAGAGAATGTAAGCAGATTGCCAGTAGGCGTAATCGCTGAAATGGACTCATGCATCCTGAAGCCAAGCAGAGGAATCGCACCGGGAGAAGCAAGACAAGTGCTTCAAGATGGTGGTGAGGGCAGTGCTGGCCCTGCTTCATGGCTTATTGTTTGTTTTGTGTTTTTTACTTTTTTACGGAGGCAGAATAGACACATTAAAGTGCACACATCTTCCGTGGAGAGCTTGGTGACTTTTCACAGTTGTATTCACATCTGTGCCCTCCCCCAACCCAGAGGAAGCTGAAGAGCATTTCCACAGCCCAGGCGTCCCCTGGGCCCCCTCCGAGCTAGCACCAAGCCCCAGAGGTGACTGCTCTTCTGACTTCTGTGACCATGGAGAGTTCCGCCTGTTCGAGGACTCCACGGAAAACGGGGTCCATAGATACGCTTGCATCGTTCACTCAGTGTTCCGCCTGTGACACTGGCTCATGTGGTTGAATGGAGCGGTGGTTTGGTCTTTGTCATAGTTGAGTTGTATTCTGGTGTATGAAAATTCTCACTCTCTCTATATATTTTTTGATGTTGTTAATTCTCACCTGAGGATATTTTTCCATTGACTTTTTTTTTTTTGAGAGAGAGAGAGAGAGAGAGAGAGAGAGAGAGAGTAGAAGGGAGAGGGAACGATAGAAAGAAACATCAATGTGAGAGAAACACATTGGTTGCCTCCTGCACACACCTTGACCAGGATCAGGGAACCTGCAACCAAAATACGGGCCCTTGACCGGAATTGAACCTGGGACCCTTCAGTCTGCAGGCTGATGCTCTATCCACGGAGCCAAGCCGGCTAAACCCTCACTCTATTTCAGTCCCTTCTGGCATGAGTGAGAGAGGAGCACGAGAGAGCATATGGGCGTGGAGCTTCTGCTGGGCAGCCCAGGATGGAGGCCCGAGTCCAGGCCTGGGGAGGAGGAAAGGAAAGGAAAGGAGAAGACTGACCTCAGAGTCCTCAGAGGGAGGGAGAGGAGCCGGCCCTGCTGCCTCGGCCCATTTGTCCTGGGCACTTTGTCCTGGGCACTCCTGCTGGGCAGGGAAGGGAAGTTTCAGCTCAGCCTCTCTCCCTGCCCCGGGAACAGCTGACTGCTCCTAGGCCATCACTCCCTCTCCACAAGTCAGCTCCCCAAGGACAAGGGGGAGCGCAGGGTCCCCGAGGCTGCTCCACACACCAGTGTGAGAGGAGGCCCTTGATTTCATTTGTTTTCTGCCTGCTGACTAGCCAAACCAGTCGAGCATGACAGCAGCCTGCCCCTCAATGCTGAGTGCCAGCCTCCAGCATCTGTTTCCATTTCTCTCCCGTTCCCCGTGGGTGGTGGGTGGTGGGTGGGAGCTCACTCCAGCTCCTCTCCACGTTTCCCTCCTAATCACCATCACTTGTTTTAACAGAACTGCAAGCGACTGTGGCTACAAAATCGGGCAGCGCCCACACAAAGCCAGCGAGCACGGGCCTTTTCCACAGCCCTGGGTGGGCCTGAAGTGATATTAAAGCAGCGCGCTCTGCCATCAGCTTCTTTCTTGCTTGTTTTGCAGGACTCTGCCTGCTTGTAGAATTTCTTCACTGCCTGGGGTGGCCTCGGCATAGCTGACCGTTCCTCCTCTGGTTTCCAAAGACGAATGCCAAGAACTCATTTATCCATGCCCAGTGCCTGAAAGGTCTGAAGACCAAAGAACTGGCCTTGACAAGGTGGCCTGGCACCTCTGCTTTGGAAAGGAGAAAGCACCCAGCCGGCGTGGCTCAGTGGCTGAGCATCAACCTATGAACCAGGAGGTCATGGTTCGATTCCCGGTCAGGGCACATGCCCGAGTTGCAGGCTTAATCCCCAGTGTGGGGCCTGCAGGAGGCAGCCCATCAATGATTCTCTCTCATCATTGATGTTTCTATCTCTCTCTCCCTCTCCCTTCCTCTCTGAAATCAATAAAAATATTTTTTTTAAAAAAGGAGAAAGCACTCCCAATGGGTCCTGGTCTTAATGAGAACAGAAAGGAGCTCCAGAAAACATGAAAGGGGCTGAGGGCAGAGGCGGCAGAGCACCCACAGCCACCCTGAGCCACCCTCTCTACTTTTCCTTTCTCACTCCCAACCTGCGGGTCCTGGATGGCCACCCTCCATCCAAACCCCCCAGCCAGAACCCCGTTATCAGCCTGGCCCCCTTGTCACTGCCATGTGCTGAGTCTGACCCCAGGCCCAGCCTCCAAGCCTCTCTCCTTTGATTCTCTGCCCAGCATCCCCCCTACACACACACCTTGCCCATAAGGACAATGCTTTCCCCTTGAGCTCAACTTTTCCATTCATTCAGAAGCAGAGTTGCTGCCGGTGACTCACACGTGTGAGCTCAAGAACAGTCAAGTATAGAGTGCTCGCTGCACTTGGATCTATAAAACCAGAGCCTGTGCTGACTCCAATGTGTAATCCACGTGACCTTGGTCTCGGTCCTGGTGCTGAGTGGGGTTATCAACACCCTCCCAGCCTACTCTCATTACAAACTAATACGTGTTTGTTATAAATGATTCAAAAGCCCTGGCATGTGAGGGTGAATCTGTGCCAAACTTAATTGCGGCTTTTTTTCTACACTGGGTCCAGGGAGCCCCTACTTGCCCAAGTTTCTCCTTCTCTGGGGATTTGGGCCAAAAGGCACTCCCTGACTATTCAGGAATAATAGTCAAGTTCCCAGGCATCAGGCACTTACTATGCGCCCAGCACCGTGCCAAGCAGTTACATCCTCATCTTGCTTAATCCTCATAAAAATTCTTTGAGGTAGGTATTATTAATCGCATTGTATTAAGAAGGAAACAGGCCTAGAGAGGCTAAGCCACTTGCCCAAGATCACACAGGTGGGGAACCAAAACTTCACTTTTGCACACCTTCTTTCTGTCACCAGGTTATACTGCTCTTATGGGTCGAATTGTGCCCTCTCAAAACTTTTATGTTGAAACCCTAACCCTCAGACCCTTGAATATAACTCTATGTAGAGATAGGGATGTAAAGAAGTAATTCATTTAAAATAGGACCATTAGGGAAGACACTAACCCAATCTGACAGGTGTCTTTATAAGGAGAGGAAGAGACACGGGGATGTGCATGCATAGAGAAAAGGCCATGTGAGGACACAGGGAGGACATGGCCATCTGCAAGCCAGAGAGCGGCCAAAGCAGAAACCAGACCTGCAGACACCTCAACCTTGGATTTCCAGCCTCCAAAACTGTCAGAGGATAAATTTCTGTGGCTTAAGCCTCCCGATCTGTAGACTTTTGCTATGACAGCTCTAGCAAACCAATACAGGTGCCTCCTACTTTCTTTTGAGAATGACCCAGAACTTGAACCTTGCACCAGTCCTCCACAGACTGGCCAGTGCTCAGAGTAAGAATGAAGAAACCTGGGGAAGGAAAGGAGGAAGGGGGCCAATGCCGTCACCCAACCCTCACCCACTCCAACTCTCCTGAGCCACTTTCCCCGAGTGTCCCTGGGCCCCGCTGTCTGCTTTTCACAGCTCTGCTCAGTGGAGTCGCTTCTGAGCCCCCTGAGATCACCCGGTAGAAGAAGACTTCCTGTCCCCTTCTAGCCAACAGGACCACAGAGGCATGTGGTCACTTGGGAACAAGCAGTGCCCGGGCATCTGTGCTGAGATAAATAATCCTCAATGCAGAGCAGATGATGAGAAGTCCAGGAAAGATGTGTGAAGAAGAGAGGCGGTCCCAGCAGGGCTGCTGTGGGCACTGGTGAACAGGCCTCAGAGCTGCCCAGGTGGCCCCCTTTTCTGCCTTATCAGCCACCTGGCTTTCTCCCACCCCACCCGCTTCCAGGCATTAGTCCCAGGCCCTGCAACTCAGCGACATTTAACCCAACCCAGTCACGTCAAAAACCAGAACCGTAACCCTCCTTAGGTCCCTAGCAACATGGACAATAATTTCAAGACTTTTCTCTCCTTTTTCTCCTGAGACCCTGTCCCAGGCCTGTTGTGTAAGTTTCCTATTGCTACTGCAACAAATTACCACACATTTAGTGGCTTAAACCACACAAATTTATTATCTTTCTGTTCCATGGGCCTTTGTGGTTATATTGAGTTCCCCCAGATAGTCCAGGATTCTCTCTATCTTAAAGCCGTCGGATTGGCAACCTTACTTTCCCTTTGTCATATAACCTGTATTCCTGGGTTCTGGGAATTAGGACCTGAACATCATTGGGAGGTCATTATTCTGCCTATCACACCCCTGGATTTACTCCCTTCCCAGGATTCCTTTCTGCCCTCTTCCCCCATCCTTCTCTACCATCTCCCACTTCACTTCTGTTACCGGGAAACCCCCGGTTGGGCTCAGGCTGCCTGTCGCTGTGTCCAATAACGAAGGCAGGGTTGGATCATATAAGGCATTTATTGAGAAGGCCACCCAACCAAGAAGACAGGGTGCTTACAAGCATTTAAATCCTGTCTTCCAGCAAGGTGTGGGGGACAGGATTATAAAGGGGAATGGGAATGCAGCTACATGCAGGCCTGGAGGTCACAGATGTCAGCTATTGTCTTTAGTCATCGATGAGATGCTGTTGATGAGATGATGTTTTGACTCCTGGTGGGTCGATCCTGCTTATCAGTCCTTGCTTGTTGGATTCACCGCTGAGTCACCTCCTCAATCGCTTCGCACAGGCCTTGAAAAGGAAACTTAAGAAAAACTTAACCCCCCATTCACATATGAGAAACTTAACTCCCTATTCACACAAGTATATGTGTTCTAAACCCTATAGCCCAGTCCACCCAAGTGTGGAAACAGCCTCTGCAGACTCAGGTGTCTTTCTGGGCCCATTGGGCTCTGCCTCCAGGGTGCCTGTCCTTGTGGCGTGTGGTGTCCAGATCCAGGACTGGCAATGAGGACAGAGGGTTGCTACTGATGGCTAAGGAGGTCAGGCTATTTCCCCTGGGTCTCCAGGTTCTTATACCTTATGGGGAGGACATCACACCGGGTTAAGATCCCATTTCTCAACCCTTGTGACCATGATGGTCCAGTCATCCAAAAGCGATTGATTCCCAAGAGACTTAAACCCACCAGGTTGCCAATCCCAGATGCAGGGCAGACTGGCCACACATGTCAGAGCCCCTCTTTTCCAATATGGAGCTAGAAGGCTGTTTGATGAGCACAGACCGACAGAAAAATAACTTTAGTTGTCTGGAGGGTATGTTTCCATCAGCTCATGAGAGCTTGATGACTCACATTTTCCCAGCATCCAAATACTCTTGTTAAGTGGCCTGAGAGTTCCCCATTGAGTGTTTTAAATAAGTGCTTCATACATACACCCTCTTCCACCCTCACAGCTCAGGATAACCCCAAATTTGTGATTTCTTCCTTCTGATCCTGTCAAAATACCTCAGACAGGCACCCCAGGATCACATCCTCTTATATGAGGCTCATGCTGAAGCTACATCCATCCACAGGCGTCTGGGGGAGCCACCAGCCTTTGGTGCAGGCTGGGTGGGGGAGTAGGAGAGTGGAGGAGGGGAGAGGGCCACTTTGTCCCCAGTTGAGAACTTCCCCTGTGTGCTGCCAGATAGACCACAGAGTGGAAAAGTTGGAAGAAAGAAGAGGGACCTCAAAGTACATGTGATCCAACGCTCTCATTTCACAAATGAGGACATTGTAAAAACAGTTTGGAACGTTAAAGGCTGTCTATAATTATTGGTATTGTTGTGATCATCTTCATCACCCTCTTCATCACCATGGTTTGGGAGCCTGGACTCCACAGCCCACTGATGAGTCACTCTGTTCAGGGTCTTTTCTAGGAGTGTGTGTGGGTGTGTGTGTGGGTGTGTGTGTGGGGGGGGGGGTCCTCATCTCCCCTTCCGGAGAGGCCCTGCAACTCCTCTGGCTGTCAAGGAAGACGTGGTGCTGCTGAGATGCTGAGAGCTGACTCTTGGGCAGGCCCACCACAGGCATGCACTGGCCTCCAGGGCCCCTGACTGTGAAACACTGGAAGGGAGATGAGGCACTGAAGTCACTGAGTAGGATGCCTGCAGACCAATGTGGGGAGCCCTGCAGAAGCGGCCCGCCAGGCGGCTGTCATGAATCACTAGCAAGTCTGGAGCGCTCCCTGCTTTCTAGACCCTGGCGCCTCAGAGGCGCTGTTTCATTTGATCATCACGCCGAGCCTTCACAGTCACCCGGGGTTTGCAGATGAAAGATGTGAGGTACACAGAGGATAGGTAACCTTGACCCTGCCAAGGCCAAGAGGCTGGCAAGGGGCAGATCCAGCATGTGGATCCAGGAGCCGACTCCTCATCCCCAGCTGCAGAGCTGCATTTCAGATTGGGTGCTGAACATCTGGGACCCCCTTTCCACCCCTTTTCTCTCACCCCTAATCTTCCTTCCCCACAAAGCTGCCAGGGGGGTGACTCACACCCATTTCTTTGCCCAATCAACCCCCCCCCCCCCCCCCCCCCCCCCCATATTTCTGGAGGAAGAATCTGGGGAGGAGCCAGGAGAGGCCACAGCCAGCACAGAGCCTGCTCGCCTGGGACTTCCTACGTCACGATGAAGATGGCCCTGGTGGTGATGACAGTTGGAGGAGAGCAGGAGGCTGAAACCTTAGGGACAGGGCAGGATGCACTGAGCAAGACTATCATTTGCTAAACCTACATCAAAATCTTCGCCAGCCACAAAATTGCTATCTTATGCCCGGACTTCCAATCCAACTCGAATGCTCTGAGCAGCCATCCTGGGGTCTTCCAGGTCCCGGGGGGGTGACGCCACAGGGGACTCGGGCTCCCAGGCGCCCACGGAGCTGCTGACGCCAGAGCCCAAGGAAGCCACTTCCAGGAGGCTCCAGGCTGCCTGGAGTCGGGAGCAGGAGAAGCTTTCTGTTGTCCCCACCCCGAACCGGTTTCCAGCTTATCAAAGCCCCTCGGAATTGCCGGGGTAGGCACAATATAAACATTCATGTAGTTACAGGAGAATAATTACACCTTCCATGTACAGAACACCTTTCTTCCCCAGAGCAGCCGCTTCGCACATTATCTCATTAATCCTGCCGTCCCTGGGAGGCAGGGAGGGCCAGTGCCATTACCCGAACTTCACTGAGGGAGGGAGAGGTGGGGAGGGAGGCAGGGGGAGAGGGAGAAGATGCTCGCCCGGGGTTGCACACTTAGTCACACGGTTTAGGTTTAGTGCAGTGGTTCTCAACCTTCCTAATGCCGCGACCCTTTAATACAGTTCCTCATGTTGTGGTGACCCCCAACCATAAAATTATTTTCGTTGCTACTTCATCACTGTAATTTTGCTACTGTTATGAATCGTAATGTAAATATCTGATATGCAGGATGTATTTTCATTGTTACAAATTGAACATAATTAAAGCATAGTGATTAATCACAAAAACAATATGTAATTATATATGTGTTTTCCGATGGTCTTAGGCGACCCCTGTGAAAGGGTCGTTCGACCCCCAAAGGGGTCGCAACCAACAGGTTGAGAACCACTGGTTTAGTATGTGCTGAGGCCTTGGCCAAAAGTCAGAAAAATGATAATGGCTGCCTTCAGTCGAGTGCTTTAGTGAGACCACACCAGGCAGCCACGGGCCTGGGTCCCTCAGCCCTGGGTATGGCCTCAGGATGAGACTGGGATCATTATGGTTCCCATTTCACAGATGGGGAGACTGAGCTCAGATGGGTGCAGCTCCATGTGTCCGAGGCAGTATGTCTCCGCACACTTTTCTGTCTTCTTCCAGCAGACGCCTAGCAGCCTGCTCCAGAAGCAGGCCTCCTTCCCAGAGCAATGACAGGTAAACAAAGGCAGAGCACATTCAGCGGGGGAGGTGGTAGCAACCCGCCCCTGGTCCCCAGGAAGGTCAGCTGTAGCAGGCAGGCAGGCAAGAGGCCGCAAAGGCAGCTCATTAGGTAGCAGTTTGGAATCAATAGAAAAGGCCTAATTCGCTGAGGGCTGCACCCCACCCCATCCCCCTCCTCCTGTCCCATTCCTATTTCCTAGCTCATCCTTTTGACACTGGGACAATTACTGCTATTCATCCCCACCACCTGCCACCTGCCACAGGCCCATTCTCATGCACATGGAACTAAAGGTCAGGCACAAAGCAGGCCAATCTGGGGTTTTCCACCAGACCTGGGAGTGGACCCTCTGGCATACCCCCCTCAGTGCATTCAGGGCTTCAGGGGCCTCTGCGAACCCACCCGGGGACCCAGCCCACCCCAGGAGACCCAGTCGAGGAGCCTGATACTGGAGATTCCTCAGGCCCCTCACCCACACCACGGCCTCACATTTGTGATGCAGGCTCAGCCCTTAAGACACTGGCCTTTGAAAGCACAGCTGGGGTGGAGGTCCTGGGCCCCACACAGAGTGCCTGGAAGTGGCTCTAGAGCCGGCTCATACTGGCTCAGGGAGGACTTCAGTTTTCAGGAATTTTGTGAGATGGTTGATGTCACATTGATGGCTTGAAACCAGCCATGGTGGGAGAACTTAAACCATGTTAATTGGCAAATACTGCAAATCAGCTCCCCCTCTCCCGGCCAGCTGTTAAACATTTACCAGCACACCCCGCCTGGGCTCAGAGGCAGCAACCTGCCAAGAGCAGGGAGGGCAGGCTGAAAAGCTAAGGCCCGAATTTGCCGGAGGCCCAGGAGCGAGTGCCTGGCCTTCCTCACTACGGCCCCGACTGGCTTTCTCCTTGCTGTGCTTCTGGGCATATCTTGCTACCTTAGAGGAAGGTTGTCCTGTAAGCTCTTTCCTGAGAAGAGATGTTATTTGGACCCAAAGAATGAATTCTCAGTGTGGAGAGATTGGCCATCCTTGGCTGTCAGGCCTTCGCACTGTCACAGTAGCCTAGACACCAAGCCAATCCATTGGTAAAATCATCGAAAACATTTGGTGAATTATAGACTGAACTGAACTTTTTTTTTTTTTATGTTTCCATTTGCTCTAGTTGGATCAACCTATAGGGTGTCAGAGACAACGTTTTATAAAGAGAGAAAGGTGTTCATTTCCAACTCTGAGCCCTCCTCATCCATGCAGACACCTCACTTCTAACCCAAATCCTAAAGGTCCCTGCTGCTCCCCACACCTGTGGCTGGGGAGGACCACATCTCGCCTGCACCAGGCTTTTCTCCGGGCCTCCTGGCCTCCTGGGGCCTTGTTTCTGGGCTGCACGTTTGAGCATCTTCTCTCTTCAACTGGAAAAGAGGAAACTTCAATGTTACTCATTCATGGAACAGATATCGTGTTCCAGGCGTGGTTCTAGACATCGGGGACGCAGGGAAGAACCACATGGACCTGCTCTGCCCTGGAGGCGTCTGACTAGTAAACCGGAAATTGGGGGCACCTCTGGGAGGGCTCCCTACCCCCGTCTTGGCGCATTGACCAAAGCTTCCCAGGAAGTGTTGGCTCCGATGTGGCCCCTGGAGGACAAGTAGGAAATATCTAGATTGGGAGCCAGCAAATGTTTTTCTGTAAAGACAAGGCGGGAGTAAATGTTCCAGGCTTTGTGGGACTTAGAGTGTTTGTCGGAGCTCTGAGCTTTGCTGGTAGTAGCACAAAATCAAACACAGGCTCTACGGACACAAATGAGTGTGGCTGCGTCCCAGTAGGACTTTATTTATGGACACCGACATTTGAATTTCATATAATGTTCAGGGTCACAAAATATTCTTGCTTTGACTTTTGTCTACCACTTAAAAATGTAAAAATCATTATCCGTTTGTGAGCCAAATTTGGCCATGGGCAGTAGTGTGCTGACCCCTGATGTAGATGACAGGTATTGGTGTGTAAGTGGAGGGTGGGGAGGTTCAGGATTTTCCAAGCTGAGGGACAGCCTGGAGGCGGTAGAGAAGGAGGTGAGCCTAGATGGGACCCATAAGCTCTGAAATATAATCTGAACTTTACCCTATGGGTCAGTGATAGGTTTTAGACGGGTTACCTTTTGTTTGACAAGTATTTATTCAGTGCCTACTGAACACCAGGCACTACAAGGGGGCTAATTCTAGATGGAGGAGCCAGGAAAGGTTTTCTGAAGGGGTGACATTTGAGCTGAGACCTGAACTATAAGACCAGGTTGATGGGGTGATGTAACCCTAACTCTTACAATTAGCTGTAAAGGAGGGTTGTAAACACTCCTTTTACTAGTGAGAACATGGAGACTCAGCAAGGGTAAGCGAGTTGCCCAGGGTCACAGAGCTAATAGGTGGCAAAGAGTCAGGATTTCAACCGCTCTGGGTTCAAACTCCACCTCTGGCACCACTGACAATGTAACCCAGAGACCCCACACACTGATGATGAGTTCCCTCTTTTTTCCATCAAGAAGCATGTCTAGTAAAGCTTGTGTATTCCAAACATGTGTATATATTGAGGGCTTACTACGTGCCAGGATTGTTCTAGGTGCCTGGGGCAATGAACAAAAAGTGTTTGGGACCGTGAGAAAAAAGAAGGTCCCCACACCCTCAGGGGGCAGGGGAGGGCTGGCGTTTTCAGATAGGGCAGTCAGGGAAAACCTCCTTGAGGAAGTGACATTCGAACAGACTCGCAGGAGACGAGGGAGTGAGGTTCAAGGAACAGCGGGGAGGTGAGTGTGGCTGGAGCAGAGTAAGGAATGTTGAAAGTGGCGAGAGATGGCATCTGAGAGGTGAGACAGGAATGGTGTGAGGGGGATCAGAAAGCTCACTCTGCTTTCACTCTGGAGTTTGTTATCGCAAGCCTCAAGCTTCTGTGGCGGGCCCCTCCGAGCTCGGTGATTCTGTGGTTCTGTGACAGAGAGAGCGCCATCTGTGCCCGCCCCAGCCCCCACTGGGATGTCAGCCAGGCTTTGGGAAGAGATTGGGGGAGACTCTTCGTCAGATCCCAGACTTGAGACTTTGAACAAGTGGGATGGTTTACCTGCAGCATGAGATGGCCTAGGTGACACAAAGCTCCCTAACTCTGAAAGCTCTTAGAACGTGGGGTATATTACAAGGGACTCGCTGGGTTCAGGAATCATGCAGGCAAGTTTCAAAGTTTTCTCATTTTTCAAATTCTTGGTATTCTGCAAGTCTCACCCGGCTCTAGCCCAATCCTAGGGTGGCAAGAACATCCTGAGAGGCAGATAAGGGCCCAGGCTCCTCCAGAAGGACCCTGAAGATACCCTCCCACATCCAGGTCTTGATTGGAGAGGGTTGGGGGCCGGGGGCGGGGGTTTAAAGGCGAGCAGGAAGAAAGCTTCCGTCCTATTGCAAATCTAGTTGACTCTGTGTCCAGGCCTTCCCAGTTTCCTCTTCGGGGGATTTGTTTTTATTTTCTTCTACATCTGTTTCTGCGTCTAATTCCTTTGCCTTAAATCCATCAGTAATGGCCTCAAACTGGGTACGAGCTACACTGAGACCTCTGGGCCTCCTAGCGGCCTCCCTCAGGCTCCTCCTGTGTCCTGTCACCCCGAGGAAGTGGCAGAGGGCCCGAGGGCGGGGGCCAGCATGAAGGTGAAGTGTCCCTCATGGAACTGGTCAAACACAGTGACGGCTCCTCTTGACTGTCCAACAGCAACAGACTCTTGTGTGTGAGTCTCAGGGAATTTCTTCTGTCCCTAAGGAATCTGAAATGAGCCAGGTTCCAGTTCTGCCAAGAAACCCACTTTCTAGTCAAGGAAAATTCTTGGAGCCAAAAGCATGCTCTGCCACCTCGCCCCAGCATGCACCACGGGGCACCTGTGCATAACCCCTTGTCTCCCTGAGCTCAGCGTGAATTCCTCCAGTTAAAAATGCTGGTTTGTTTCCTCCAGCTCTTTACTGGCTGGTATTTCATTAGCTGCCTTTCCTTCCATCCTTCCTTGCTACCCCCGACTAAGAATCCCTTTACCTTCCGACATCCTCCCTTTCTGCACCTCGGAGCTCCTCCCCAGGCTCGTTCTAAGTGATCCCCACGGAGAATTGTCCGGTCACCAAGTAGCCAGTCCACTTCCCGTTGCATTTGTCCCTTAACACACGGAATGTGCTCATTTAACTGAGGTTTTCTGAAAACACATCTAAGGGGATGTAGAGATGCACAAAGAGACAAAGATAGCTTTTCTTCTTTAAAAAAAAAAATTATTTTAATGACCTAAGTCTTCTCTTTCAACATTGAGGATGCAAAGAAATTGATTCCTGGGGAGAAAGGTGATTGTTCGCCAGCCAGCAGGGAAAATGTCGCTTTTTACCTTCTTTGTTTTTTATCTGGGGCTTAACTGGACCATCTTCCCTTAGTCTTTCTATAGAAAAGACTCTTGTTGCAAACACCAGAGACCCACAGGTTGAGAACTGGATTGTTCGACCCTGCGATGGAAACGCAGGTCTAAATAAAGCCCAGCCAAAGCCTTGATTGCCTTAGTCCTGGAGCTCAGCCTCTGGGATCTCAGGGCCTGAAGAAGTGGGGTGCAGCTGCGTCCCCTTGGGACAGGAGTCATGTGCCCGGCCAGATGGGGTTAAGGGCATGAGTGTCCTTTCTACCTGTGCCAGCTTGGGTGGGTGACTTAATACCTCTGTGTCTTAGGCTCCTCGTTTATAAAGTGAGGATAATAAAAGTAGCTACCTCTTAGGATTGCCGCAAGGATTACATTGGATAATCTATGTAGAGCAATTAAAATAGTGTCTGATACATCATAAGCATTAGCTACTTTTTATTATTACCATTGTAATAATATCTGATACTAGAGTAACAGCACATGTCTCTCCAGTGGACTATGCAAAACAAGGATTGGGCAAATTTTTCATTTCTTCATATATATGTAGATATACATAGACACACACACACACACACACACACACACACACACACACACACACACACACACACACACACACACACACACACACACACACACACAGCCTTTATAAAACCATCAGCCCGTGCTGAGATGCTTGTCTAACCCTACGTCCTCACTCCGAGCCCATCCTATGCTCCCTGGCCCTGAGCTGGCAGCCAGCTCCAGCCCCACATCAAGGTCAGAGAGGAAAGATGGGGGCCAGCTGCTTCCCTCCTTCACAGGGGGAGGTGTGGCTGCCAGGAGCAGCAACAGTTGGGACTTTGGCAGGAGGAGTGAAGTCCCCAGCCAAGGAGTGACCAGCCAAGCATGAGACAGTATTGCTCTGCTCCTGTCACACACAACCCAGCACACACCCTCTCAGCACCCCCAACACTACACAACTCCCCACTTCACACACCACCACAACATCCCCCAGCACTATACAACACCTTAACACACACACAACATCCCAACAAATACAGCACTACATTGCACCACACCCCCAACACAACACACACAAAACACCACCATTACGATACAATACATCCACACCCAGTACCTCAATACACATACCACACCTCAACACTACGCAACACCCCGACACACAGACCCTGACAAAGCTGTTCTGTTCTCTGTTCTGTCCCCCTTTGCCTTTTTCTCTAGGACAGATCCTAATAGGGAAGCACTCGTTTTGTTTTTTTTTTTAATATATTTTTATTGCTTTTAGAAAGGAAGGAGAGGGAGAGAGAGGGAGAAACATCAATGATGAGAATCATTGATCGGTTGCCTCCTGCATGCCCCCTACTAGGGGTTGAGCCCTCAACCCAGGCATGTGCCCTGACTGGGAATTGAACCGTGACCTCGTGGTGTGTGGGTCGACATTCAACCCCTGAGCCACGCCGGCTGGGCCAGGGGAGCACTCTCAGCTGCAGTCTGTGCTGCAGGACCGGGTGGAGGGAGAAGGAAGGTGCAGGACAGGATGCAGGCACTGGGGTCAGAGGCTCCGTGTGGCTCTGGCTCCTCTGTGTACTGGCTGTGAGGCGTGGTGAGGGAGCGCCTCTCTCTGAGCTCGTGTCCTTGTCACAGAAGAACAGCAATGCCCACATAGAGAGTGTTGCTGGGATTGACCGAGATAATAACTAGAACACAGTCCGCACAGGCGCCTGTGCAGCCGTCTCCTGTGCGTGGACAGTGCCGTGGTGATCATCGTGCCTGGTTCTCACTGCTGCTGCGCGTGGGGCAGCAAAGGAAAAGGGAGGGATGGTGCCGAGGCTTGGGGTGAACCGTCCGCTGGAGGAAATCTCCCCGCCCAGGAAGAAATCATCACCCTTGGTCCCCCCCGGGACGTTTCCAGTGTCCCCAGAAACTTACATCTGTCACGCTCCCCACTGTGGGGCCTTCCGGGAGCAGTCATTAGCGAGTGTGTGAATTAGCATTATATTATCAGCCCAAACCACTATCTGAACAGGAGAATCCTTGCTTTATTGTCCTGCCTGCCTGTCGGCAGCAGAGTGGTTGTTTTCCACCTGGTCAGAGAGCCCCCCTCGTGGTCTCACACAGGATCCCTCCCCCCCCCCCCCCCCCACAGCTGAGCCCTGGGCAGGGCCCCCGATTCGCTCACTGATGACCATCCTGCATTGAGACCTTCACCCCGGTTCTCACTCCGGCTACAGCTGTCCCACTTTCTGACAATGGCTCTTTCCCTTATTAGGGTCCCAGGCCCCTTGAGAACCTGGGAGAGGGACAAACTCTTCCTTGCGGTGTTGTTCCCACTGGCTCCGGGCCCCTAAGAGCGTGCTCCGGGCATGTGGACAGCAGCGCCTGCTTCCTGTCTTGGCCGCTCGGAGCAGCCCCGACTGGAGTTTGGCTTCCCGGAGGCTCGGGGAGTCCTTGCACC
Organism: Myotis brandtii; assembly: GCF_000412655.1. Classification (NCBI taxonomy): domain Eukaryota; kingdom Metazoa; phylum Chordata; class Mammalia; order Chiroptera; family Vespertilionidae; genus Myotis; species Myotis brandtii. Next base: position 569,100 of record NW_005354021.1, read on the forward strand.
TGGCGGCCTGCACAGGGCCAGCGTGTTCCAGGGAGCAGCCCCGTGCGCCCCGCGCCTCTGCTTAGAGCTCCGGGTTCTGGTCACGAACCCAAGGAGGCCGGGCCGGAGGGGCACACGGGGCTCCCACAGCAGGAGGGAGTTGCAAGAGCCTGTTTGTCTTCTGAAGGATTTTGAGATTTGCTAAACTAGCCCACATTTCGGGTGTCGGGGGGCAGGGGGGGGCGGGGAATGGGCAATTCCCTAATATTCTACAGCCAGAGAGGGGTATGTGGTCCTGACAGGTTGGGGGCGGGGGGCAGATAACACAAACTGGGCCCTCATTCTGTGCCGTGAGCATGGTCGTCATTTAGCTGAATCCCCTCAACAACCCAGGTGGCGAGAACTACTGTTATCCTCGTTTTGTTAAAGAAACAGGAACACTGAGTGAAATAACTCGCCAAGATCCCAGGTGGGAAGAGCTAGGATTTGGCCCCCAGGGTGTCTAACTCCTGAGCCCAACAGCTAACCTCTACCCTGTACCACCTCTGCTAATCTCCACCTCATCACTGTTATTATAGACGTGGCAGGAACGCAGGCGCAAAAATAAACTCCCCACAGTGCTCACCTGGCATCCTCTCCAGTGATGCCACACTCCCAACAGGTCTGAGCCTGGAGAAGGGAAGTGACTGTCAAGTGCGGTTGGTCCCCTGGTGCCCTCTGGTCTCTCTTGCCCGTGAATCTCAGGCGCCCAGAAGCGAGAGGCACGAGAAAGGAACAGGTGTCGAGCTCAGTACCAAAGGGCTCAGTTCTCTACCAAATGAGGGCATCAGGCTTTTCAGACTCCGACCCGGACCTCACCGCCGTGTCTCTCCCCTCCTACCAGGTCCTTCGTAGAGCGCTGTGTCCTGGCTGCAGGCCAGTGCCTCTCCTACATGCACAACAGCCCGTATAATAGTAGCCGGGTCAAGACCCTACACACATATCCCGGTGGCCACCAACAAGTCACCAGAACACTTCCTCTGAGTGTGGACGTGGAGATACAACTTTCTACCCAAGAGCTAGAAAATAAGGTGCTCTGAACCTAGGCGTTACCCTTTCCGAAGGCACCTGCTGCTCACGAATGACCTAATTACAAATTCCTGCCCCAAATCCCTGCTATGAACATGCTCCCTAAAGTACAGGCTGGTTACAGAAGCCCAACAGTATACCTCACAGTCACATTCCAACCAACAGTATCATGGTGTTGAAAACAGGACTGTATTTTTCACCCAAATAACACCTTTGTTGACACCTGACAATGCTAGCAGCAGCTTCTACATTCCAGATGCCAAAGGGGCCTTCGCAGATATTCCAGATAGATTCGATCACCATTCTGATTGGTACTAAAAAAAAAAAATCTATCTTTGTCACCATGCTGGGAACTTGATGTAAAACCCCAGGTACATCAACTGAGATACACAACTTGATTTCTTCCTATAGTATCGCCATGCTCCAGACACCACTTTGGTTGACTTTTCCTTGTGAAGGACCCAAGTGAGAGAATAGTCTAGAACAGTGGCTCTCAACCTGTGGGTCGCGACCCCTTTGGCGGTCGAACGACCCTTTCACAGGGGTTGCCTGAGACCATCCTGCATATCAGATATTTACATTACGATTCATAACAGTAGCAACATTACAGTTATGAAGTAGCAACGAAAATAATTTTATGGTTGGGTCACAACATGAGGAACTGTATTTAAAGGGCCAGAAGGTTGAGAACCACTGGTCTAGGAGATCAATATGGAACCTAGAGAATAGCCTTCTTGTACAGATTTGGAAAATGAGACCCAGAGACGTTAAGTCACAGCACTTAGTGAATTTGTTGGGAAGGCCCCTGTGTTTGGAGACGGAAACTCGGGTTGGATGCTAGTTTTGTGTCTTCAGTATCTCTTTGACCTTGGTCCAGTTTCGTACAAGCCTCAGTTTTCTCATCTGTAAAAGGGGACCATCAGGCCCATCGCACAGAATGGACTACCTGGGGTCCTGTGGCATGTGGAAGTGCTTCGTAAAGTGTAGCAGGGTGTGCAAGCACTGCATCACGAAAGGCACACACACCACTCCTGGTCCTCTCCCTGTTGAAAGGATCCAAGAAGCAAGGGTGGGTGTTGGGGATGCTTGTGCTTGCTCTCCACTGTTGGGGTCTCTTTTCATCAAGACCCTATCTTTTCTTTTCCTTAGGATGGAGGCGAGCCCGGCCTGGCCTTAACAACCTCCAGACCTGCATATGTCACTGCTGTCAGGGGAGGACAAAACCCAAAAGGAGAAGGGGGAAAAATAAACCTTTTGTTTTTGAAGCTAAATAGCCCAGAATGCAGCCAGAAAAGTTCCATAAAGGTTTGACTTTCACCAACACAGAGTGGAAACAAAGCTGACCCCTCCCCTGGCCATGCCCTCTGACCCCTCAGCCCGGAAGACCTCTGCTCTCTCAGCCTCCGATCTGGTTTCAGGGTCTTCCTCTGGGGGCTGATTGCCTCTGGGGGTTGGGGATGGAGTGTTTTCGCAGCAGCCCCAGGTTCCCAATGGCAGGGGGGTTACTGATGAATATTCATGAGCAGTGTTTGGTGCCTGCTGCAGTTTCTCATGCAAGGTGGGCTTAGAGGGAGGAATATATTACAGAAATGGCCCTCCTGCCACCACCTTTGGAAATTCAGGGCTCAGGGCTCAAAATGAACATTTGACAGGGTAAACCCCCTTCCCTTCTGTTTTCTCCCCACCACCCCTACCCTCACCCTGTGTACATTAAACTCATTCTTCACGTCTAACAAGGGCGGCTGTGTTTCCTCGGGGCTCTGTTCAGTTTGGGTCTGTGTCCATAGATTTTCAGAAAACATCCATAAATCCCTTCCGCCACCACAGCACAATTGATGGTAATTCTTTCTTTGTTGTGAAAGTTGCCACTGGCCACAGTCCTGGAGCTGGAAACGCTTTCTGTCTTTCCTTCCGATCCAGTCCCAGCATAGCTGGCATATTCTATGCGCAGGAATATTCGCATTGGCTGAAGGTGGAGGCAGGACGAGCAGAGGGAGCTGGGAAATAGAGGACTCGGGGGTGTTTGTTTGTTTTTTAAATATATGTTTTTATTGATTTCAGAGAGAGGGAGGGAGAGGGAGATAGAAACATCAATGATGAGAGAGACTCATTGATTGGCTGCCTCCTGCACGCCCCCGAATGGGGATCAAGCCCACAACCCCGGCAGGTGCCCTGACCAGGAAGTAAACCATGACCTACTGCTTCATGGGTCGACCTTCAACCACTGAGCCACGTCAGCCAGGCGAGGACTCGGTTTTGAGGCCCATCTTTGAGGTTTTCTCATCAGTGAAATGGGAGAACAAACCATGACCTCCTGCTTCATGGGTCGACCTTCAACCACTGAGCCACGCCAGCCAGTGAGACCCATCTTGGTTTTGAGACCCATCTTTGAGGTTTTCTCATCAGTGAAATGGGAGAAAGGAGATTTGCCTTCTGGGGAGGACGAAAGGCAATAACGATTTGGGAGGCACTTGGGGAACAGTCATGGGTGGACATGGCTGTGGGGTCCTGGCTTCCAAAGCCTTAAGCCATTGCAGTGGACGTGGCCAAAGGCACAGCAGTAACAAAAAGAAGACAACGCAGATTCTGTGATGGATGTGAGCAGAGGCCCCACAAGCCCTCCACTTGGATTATCTCATTTAACTCCCTCATTGGCCTTGTGAATTAGGCTCTTTTCCTTTTTATTTTTTATTTTTTTTAATTGATTTCAAAGAGAAAGGGAGAGGGAGAGATTTAAATTTTGTTTAAATTGATTTCAAAGAGGAAGGGAGAGGGAGAGAGAAATAGAAACATCAATGATGAGAGAGAATCATTGACCAGCTGCCTCCTGCACGCCCCACACTAGGGATCGAGCCCACAACCTGGGCATGTGCCCTGACCGGGAATTGAACCGTGACCTCCTGGTTCATAGGTCGATGCTCAACTACTGAGCCACACCGGCTGGGCAGGCTCTTTTCTTATCCACCTTTATGGGTGAGGAAACAGGCCCAGCAAGGTTGAGTAACTGGCTCAAGGCCATACAACAAGGTAGTGGTGGAGCCAAGCCTTGAATCTTGGGTTTTCTGTGTGACCTTGGCCAAGCTATTTCAGATCCCCAAGCCTCAGTCTCCTCATCTGCAAAAAATGAAGGGGCTGCACAGGGTGACCTGCCAGACCCCTTCAGGCCTAAGGATACTGGATTGTGTTTCCAATAGTTCTACCTGAGACCATCGCTGAGGGCCAACTCCACACTCCCGTGAGGCGACCCTTAGTGACTATGTGTGGGGTGGGCCAGTCGACGCTCGGCCAGTCCAGCCTACACACGCTCCTGTGTAGGCCCAGTTGCTTCTTCCAGGGCCAGCGGAGACTCAGCCTGTGGGGGCCATGCCCAGTGACAGGAGAGCTGCTCCGTGGAGAGGTCACAGGCTGCAGTGCCTGCCAGATGGACACAGCTTTTCCCAAACAGTGGAAGTCCTCTCCCTGGCACCCCTGCTCACATAGCGGGAGCAAACCCGGAGGAATAGCCCCCCTGCAGCCTGCCGACAGGCACCGTGGTGGCAGCCGGCCAGCTCGTGCCCACATCCCTCAATCGGCTCATTCTCCCGCATCCTCCCCTGGGCGCCCCTGGGTTCCTCTCCCGGGTCCCACAGAGAGGAAGCCGGGCAAGTGCAGGCGGAGGCAGCCCTGCTCCCGGTCCAGCCTCACAAGGCGATGGCAAAGCTCAGTCTGTGGGAGTTGCTGGGGACACTCCAAACCCGGAATGGCTTCAGAGCCTCCGAAAGATTTCCTGTCTCACCTTCACCCCCGCCGCCTGCTCTTCCCAGAATCTGAGCTGCACGCCTTCCGGAAAGCCCCGCTGACATGTGAGATTACCATCCGCGCCAGAGACATACCAGGAGGGAGAGTCATCCTGTGGTTAGAGAAAGGGAACGTGGCCACCAACTGACTCCCTTGGCGCCACCTTCCATGGAGGCCTCCGCGACGCTGCCTCAGTTTCCCCCGGGGTAAAAGCCAGGCTCGGTCCAATTTGTGGCCAGTTTCTGGGACTAGCCCAGAAACTTCAGTACATATAACTGGGTACAACATGACCCAGGACCACGCAGACCTGGGTTTTTATAGGATAAAACTTTTCCTATTTATTGACTCTTGTCTGATACTGCTGTCTCAGTGACCAATGTGCGCCTGACCTGAGTCCTTGAGATTCAGAATGGAGGAAGCCTGAGTGACCATCTTATCGGGCCTGACCCAACGTGGAGGAATTGATTTGTTGTTGTTATCCTCACCCGAGGATATTTTTCCATTGATTTTTAGAGAGAGTGGAGGGGGAAAGACAAGAGAGAGAGAAACATTGATATGATGTGAGAGAGAGACATCATATGATATGATGTGAGGATCGAGCCTGCAACCAAGGTACATGCCCTTGACTGGAACCGAACCTCTTCAGTCCACGGGCCAGTGCTCTATCCACTGAGCAAAACCAGCCAGGGCGAAATTGTTGTTGTTTTTTAACCTCAACAAAACAACCTGTTCCCTGCAGCAGCTGGGAAATGTTGGTCCCCGTGGGCCCCGGAACCCAGGGATAGAGAGCCAGGGAGGTGCTGAGTCTTCCTGACAACCTGAGCGACCGGTTGGTTAGTCAGCAACAGGGAGTCGGGCTTCTCGCAGATTCTCTGCCCTCCCACCTGAGGCAGAATCTCCTCTAAAGACAAAGGCTCTGGGGCCCTAGCTTGGCTTTCACCCCTTCTTGCTTCTAGGGAACCCCTGGTTCCTTCACTGGCCAAGGGCAGGGAAAGTAGGATACTGGCGAGGCCTAAGGACTCACAGGCACGGCTTCTCTGAACCTGCACTTGTGTGGGTGTGAGGACAGCGGGGTCTGATAAGCAGGGATGAGCAAGTGGGTCACGTGGCCTGGCTGCTCCTCTTGTCTCCACCTGTGAAGAAGGAGCCGCCTCCTCAGCTCTTTGGGAGATAGAGAAGCCCACAAAATACAAGGCAAGCATTTGGGCATAAAGATAAAACCTTACCTGAGGATTGCAGGGATATTTTAAAGATGCTTTCCTTTGAAAACTGGGGGGGTGGGGAGGGGGGGTTATGATTTGTGCCCAGATTTGCTTGGGCATCTGCTGACCTTAGTATGGATTTGGTAAAAGTAAGTCAGGGAATCTTCCTTTACCAGGCACCATCTCCGGGGCCCAGCGGGCCTCTCAGACCAAACGCTGCCACCAAGAGGCCATCACCCCGCACCCCATCTCCATGCAATCACACTTCCCCTCCACCCTCATGGTCTGGTCCTCAGAACTAGCAGCTGCCTTCGAAATGGTTTCTTGGCCCAGTGACGGTTCTGTGCAAACCCAGGTATCTCTTCTCAAGTGGTCTCTTGGGAGGCCATGGTCAAGTTTACCAGAGGTCAAGTTTACCAGAGGAGGCTGGTCAGCGTGGATGCCACAGATTTGCAGTTGTGACAAAAACTATACTGACAGCTTCACTCAGGACAGGAGCCTATGACCTCAATCACAGCTGGGCTGTACTCAATGGGCTGAGCAGACAATCCCCAGGGTTGAAACTAACAGGTCCCAAGACATACTCAGCCACCACTTAAGCTACTGGATAAGGCCACTTTCCTGCCTTAGATCTAGGCCTCTTTGAGCTGGGAGAAACTTCTGTGGTGGCTCTTCATTTATAGATTCAGTTTATTAATTTGACTTATTTCTTTGGTCGTGGGCTATTAGATTTACTACGGCAATAAGCAGCGTTTACTTATAGATCCAAATCAAGTTGCCCTTGATCATCTTTCTCACACCCAGGACGTTAAGATCACACCAGTTCATTTTTTAGAAATCCCATTCCTGGTTTGTTCATTCTGTAGGCTACCTTGAGATAAGTGGACCTAGAAGTATTTAACTTGTCTAGGAAAGCATACGGCTAAACTTTAAGGTAATAATAAAAGGATTAATGGGAATTGTGGGGCAAAGGCTGTGTGATTTTTCTAGCAATAAAAACTATGGGAAAACACTTGGGTTGTTTGTTTGTTTGTTTATTTTAAAAAACGTTTTAAAAGTCTACGCCTACGAAGGGAAAAATCCATGAGGTTTCTGAATCTAGGAAAAACAAGCAAAAATAAAACAAAACCCCAAAGCCTCATAACTCAATTCCTGATGTCACTGTGCATTATCCTCTTTGTCATTTCTACCTACAGCATAATGACAGACAAATTACATGCTGGAGGTCCCACTCCAGGCCGAAACCTACACCTCTTTCTTCCCTTTTTCCTAAATCAGACACGATTGAGGCAAAAAGGATCTAAAGGAAACTCGGCAAGGATTTAAAAAAAAAAGTGTGGGGAGCACAGATATGCTGCTTGTTGGTTTTACAACAACATGCTTCATCTTGCACTTTATATGAGGTGTGCTTGGGTGAGAGTGTCAGGGATTATAAGATCAGGCTTTCCCGCCTGGAATCACAGAGTGACAGATAGACAAGAATGTTGAGATTATCTGGTCCAAGATATTTGACAACTGGAATGTCCACAGAAAGCAGCTGGACTGGGCTGGCGCGTACTGTTCAATGTCAGCCCTGGTCTCATCCAGGTCCCTCATTTCCCAGATGAACAGAGTGACACCAGGGAGGTGTAATGGTCTTACCTGACCACATAACCAGCTAATGGAGGAGTTTGTTCAAAAACCAGTGCTTTTTCCACCACAAAACTCTATCCCTTATTTAAAATTACACATCAAATATAAATACCAAATAGTGACATACCATGGTCTCCAAATAACTTTAGCTCATGCCCTAAAAATTCTAGGAGTAGGGCTGACTGCAGGTGTAGCATGAGAAAAGGACACGCTTCTCTCTCTCCCCACTCTCTTGGGTCAGCTTCAGGGGATTGGCTTCTTTCTCAGATGGGCACTTCCCTCATGGTGACAATGTGGCTGCCTCTGGATTCAACATTACCCCTCAGGTTAAGTCCAGCAAGAAAAAGCGTTCTCTG
>NW_005354021.1:577364-584113 GCF_000412655.1 Myotis brandtii
CCCCGCCACTCCCTACCCCCACCCCCAACCCCCGCCAAAGACCAAGTGGGATGGAAGAGCAGATCAGACTGGTTGGGGGTCTTGAAGCCAGAGGAGAGACTTTAGATTTGATGAGACGGGACTTAGGAATCCACTGCAGGCCCTAAGCAGGGTCAACAGCCTGACAACAGTGCAGAAGCAAACCTATTGCCCCAGGAAAGAGAAGGATGTCTTTGGGATACTGTCTTGCCAACAAGAGGTGGGATTTCTGACCTTCGGGCTATGAAGTCCAATTGGAGTGAACCTTGAGGTTCGAAAAACAGAGAGCCCAGCAGTGAAGACAAGAAGTGCTTGTGGTGAGAAGGGAATGGAGGGCGGGTGAAGTGAAGATGACAACTGAGGACAGCCAGAGAAGGACTGGGCCATAAGCAGCAATGGCAGAATGTCGTTTCAGCAGGGATGCTGACAGCAGCAGGCAGAACGCTCTGCCAGACAAGCCAGGAGCTGGATCATGCCGAGTGCTGGCAGGGGAATGGGGATTTCAGGACCTGTGTCCATGCTGATGGGAGTGTGGGCTACTGCAGCAATCTGGGGAACAATCTGGCACATTTGGTAAAGTTAAGTACAGGTAGACCTTACAACACAGCAATTCCACCCCTATATAAATCCAAATGTATTTCCTAACCCATAATGCCCATTGCAGCAATATTCATGGTGATGGGAGATTGGAAACAACCTGAGCGTCGTACTGTGAGAGCAAATAAGTAAGCGTGGAGTATTAGGCAGCACTTAAAAACCTGGTGCTAAGCAAAAACCAAACCAACCAACCCAAAAGACAAAATGAGATAGGTAGTTGCCAAAACCGATTTGGCTCAGTGGATAAAGCGTCGGCCTGCGGACTGAAAGGTCCCAGGTTCGATTCCGGTCAAGGGCATGTACCTGTGTTGCGGGCACATCCCCAGTAGGAGATGTGTAGGAGGCAGCTGATCGATGTTTCTAACTCTCTATCTCTCTCCCTTCCTCTCTGTAAAAAATCAACAAAATATATATTTTTTAAAAAATGAGATAGGTAGCAATACCATGCATGTAAATAAAAAAATAGATGCTCGGAAAATTTAACACTGCAACTTGCCCACCCCCTTCCAGTCAGCCCTTCTGATTCCCTGTTTCTGGACTATTTTTCCCATGGCACTTACCACCTTTGAACAGACTGATAATTCTTATTTTTATGCTTATAAATAATTGTCTCTCCTGCCCTGTTAGTATATACATTCCAATGCATCCCACATGCCTGGCACACAGCAGGCACTCAATGAGTATTTGTTGAATGCATCAGCAAGTATTGGCCAGGAAGGGGATGAGGGATGAGGGTGGCCAGAGAGGCTGTGCTGCCCAGAACATCCTGGACTGAAGCATGTTGGTGGCTTCTCAGTTCCATTCTCTCCCACCCCTCAGGGGCTGGCTGGGCCTGAGATCAGCCTGCCTGACTCTTCCAAGACATCGGGCCTTGAAAACATAAGCCTGAGGACGCTCTGAGTCCTTGTCCTGGGAGACCAGAAATCTGAAGGGTTTCTGGTGTATGGCTCTTCCCAAACCAATTTCAGGGAAGGTGTTAGCTGGAGGAGTCTGCCTCGGGGTCCACTCAGGCTCCTTAGAAGTTCAGCCAGTTTTTGGATTTGGAATTCTCAACTGGTTCACATGTATTAGTAGGTTTAAGACAAAACAAAGACTGGAGTCACCCTAGAAGGTACCTCACCACCAGCCTGAGAAATATCTGGGAAACTTTGGAAAACACAAATGCCCAAGCTTAATCCCCAAGGAGATTCCAAAGATCTTAGGGGGCCCAGGAATTTGGTTTGTTTGGTTTGAACTCCCCACGTGAATGCGGCCCAGCCAGAACCAGAGTCCCACACTGTCCCCAACAGCCAACAGGGCTCTCCCCAGGGAAGCAAGAAATCCCTGCTTTCCTCCATCCCCCTCAAGAATGCTGGAGGGGCTTCAGGGGCTGATGCAGTCAGAGCTCTGGGTGGAGGGGGCAGGTAATGGGCCAAAACACCCCCTCAGCCTGCTCTGGTATCAGCATTCCAGGCCCACCCACCTGGGCCCTTGGTCACCAGGAGACCTCACGCGCACACACAGGCCCTAACCTGCCCCAGCCCAGATCCGGAGCTTCCCCGGCAGCTCTCTCCGCCTGCTTAGAACAAAGGCGATTGTTCTCCCAGGAATGCACTGCAGGGAGATGTCCATCATCCCGTCCCTTCTCCCCGTCCCTTGCACCTCTGCTCCCACCTTTAGTGCCTGGGAGGGAGGGTGTCCCGACTATGACGGCTCTTGGCTACTTCTTCCTCTCCAACGTGAAAGTCACATGCTCTTATATGTGGTTATTTGTGCACGAATCCCTTCGGCAGTCGGAGGTACATTTTCAAAGCTAAAGGCTGAGGTTCGGGCAGATGAGGTGTTTTGTGTTTTGTTTTGTTTTTAATACACATTGGCGTTGCCGACCTTCCTGTGGGAATCGTCCCATTCTTTAAACTTTAAAGTTTAGGATGGATTGTGCCTGTCCCTGCCCCCCACCTGATGAAGCAGTAAAGTGTAACAAGAGAATCTGGCTAAACAAGTTTCCGATTCAAACGTTATCTTGTGGACAAAGAACCCTTTGAATATGGTTTCTGTGTTTGGCTTCTGGGGATGGAGTGGAAAGTTGTTTTCACTGTTACTGGAATTCTTCTCTCCCTTCGGCCCCTGCGGGTCACTCGCTTCAGGCAGCCATGGGCCGGATGGAGGCCAGGGGAGGCCGCGGGGCCAGGAGAGCGGAGGCCAGGCCATTTCCTGCTCATTAACACCTGGGCATTGATAATATTGCTCTCTAGGAAGCTGCCGCTGAGAAGGCAGAAGGCGGGTTGTCCCCCTGGGTCACCGCCTCATCCGTAGGCGGAGGGCCTCTTTCTGGAAGAGCCCATAATCCAAACATGCTTGAGGCTGTTGATGGATAGAAAGCTCCCATTTTAAAAGGATTCCAAATCTAAACAGAATGTGTCTGGTTACTGACAAAATTAAATTACCCTCGGCGGGAGGAACTTCCCCTTCCAGGGAAAACAAAGTTATGGCTACAGATAAAATAGAAACCTGGGCAGAGGATTCCAGCAGCAGGCGAGTGTGATTGTTAAGTGTATGGGCTTAAATTCATTTTCTGTGTGTCCCCCTTTGATATACTTCATAACGAGAAGGTACAAAACGCTCTTTGTTTGTGTAGTCGCCGAAGGGTCACAAGTCTTCGGTGAACAGCACCTGGAGGCCCGGGTTCGCTGAACTCTCTTGTCTCCTCTGGGAAATCTCTCTTTTTCTCCCTAGAAACGCGATAGCCAGGCTGCCCGGGAGCGAAGAAAGAGGGAGAAACTTTTCCTGTTCTGCGTCCTCTCTTTCTCAAGGGAAGGTGGCGGGTAACACTCTGCCTTCTTGGACATTCTCATCAGACGAGGCCAAGGCAGTGAAAGGAAGCAGCTTGTACGGATTTCAGTCCTCAAACTGGCCAACAAGAGAGCCCTCCAAGCCAGTCGTTTTATTTACTCGGCGGGTCTGTGCGGCGCTTCAGGCCATCACAATCCTAGGCTCTGAGAGGGAATAGGAGCCTTCTAGGAACTAATAATCCCAAACTATGAAGGGGACCTGAGTTTTGCCTCCCTAAAACTCCCTTTTGGGGACACTGATTTTAAGCTAGTTATTAAGAAACAAAAGACTCAGAAAAAAGCTTGACTCTCCCCCCTTTCCCGTCTGAGAGTCAGATGGAAAGACCTGCACCAGGAAGGGCCTCACAAAGGCTCCAAGCAGGGCCGTTAACTACCCCTTGTGTCCCCCCTCTTAACTACCCCTTGTGTCCTCCGTTAACTAGCCCCCCTGTATCCCCCTGTTAACTAGTCCCCCTGTGTCCCCCTGTTAACTAGTCCCCCTGTGTCCCCCTGTTAACTAGTCCCCCTGTGTCCCCCTGTTAACTAGTCCCCCTGTGTCCCCCTGTTAACTAGTCCCCCTGTGTCCCCCTGTTAACTAGTCCCCCTGTGTCCCCCTGTTAACTAGTCCCCCTGTGTCCCCCTGTTAACTAGTCCCCCTGTGTCCCCCTGTTAACTAGTCCCCCTGTGTCCCCCTGTTAACTAGTCCCCCTGTGTCCCCCTGTTAACTAGTCCCCCTGTGTCCCCCTGTTAACTAGTCCCCCTGTGTCCCCCTGTTAACTAGTCCCCCTGTGTCCCCCTGTTAACTAGTCCCCCTGTGTCCCCCTGTTAACTAGTCCCCCTGTGTCCCCCTGTTAACTAGTCCCCCTGTGTCCCCCTGTTAACTAGTCCCCCTGTGTCCCCCTGTTAACTAGTCCCCCTGTGTCCCCCTGTTAACTAGTCCCCCTGTGTCCCCCTGTTAACTAGTCCCCCTGTGTCCCCCTGTTAACTAGTCCCCCTGTGTCCCCCTGTTAACTAGTCCCCCTGTGTCCCCCTGTTAACTAGTCCCCCTGTGTCCCCCTGTTAACTAGTCCCCCTGTGTCCCCCTGTTAACTAGTCCCCCTGTGTCCCCCTGTTAACTAGTCCCCCTGTGTCCCCCTGTTAACTAGTCCCCCTGTGTCCCCCTGTTAACTAGTCCCCCTGTGTCCCCCTGTTAACTAGTCCCCCTGTGTCCCCCTGTTAACTAGTCCCCCTGTGTCCCCCTGTTAACTAGTCCCCCTGTGTCCCCCTGTTAACTAGTCCCCCTGTGTCCCCCTGTTAACTAGTCCCCCTGTGTCCCCCTGTTAACTAGTCCCCCTGTGTCCCCCTGTTAACTAGTCCCCCTGTGTCCCCCTGTTAACTAGTCCCCCTGTGTCCCCCTGTTAACTAGTCCCCCTGTGTCCCCCTGTTAACTAGTCCCCCTGTGTCCCCCTGTTAACTAGTCCCCCTGTGTCCCCCTGTTAACTAGTCCCCCTGTGTCCCCCTGTTAACTAGTCCCCCTGTGTCCCCCTGTTAACTAGTCCCCCTGTGTCCCCCTGTTAACTAGTCCCCCTGTGTCCCCCTGTTAACTAGTCCCCCTGTGTCCCCCTGTTAACTAGTCCCCCTGTGTCCCCCTGTTAACTAGTCCCCCTGTGTCCCCCTGTTAACTAGTCCCCCTGTGTCCCCCCTGTTAACTAGTCCCCCTGTGTCTCCCCGGTTAGCTAGTCCCCCTGTGTCTCCCCTGTTAACCAGCTCCCCCTGTGTCCCCCTGTTAACTAGTCCCCCGTGCCCCGTTGTTTCTGGCTGCCTGGCAAGAACGCGCCTGCCGCCTGTGCCGGCCCCTCCTGAGCTGCCTGTAAATCGCCCGCGTCCTTTTCCATCTCAGACCCCCGCCCCACCCGCCGCTTCTCCCTGACCACGTGGCATAAAAACCTCGGCTGTGCCGGTGTTTCGGTCTCGTTACGATAAGGCAGCCCTGAATGTGCAGTCACCCTGCACATGTTCTCCTGTTAGACCTGTCTCTGTTGGCTCGGTTAGCAGCCAGCTAGGAGACTTAGAAGGTGGGAGGGAGCGTGTTGTGTAGCCCCCACGAGCACATTCCCGCTTACAGCTCACTTTCACCCCCAATAACTCAGCCGGAGGCCGAGCGAGCGGAAGGAAAAATGGCCTCTGGGTTTGAGATGCTCAGAGACCGGCGGGGCAGGTCGGATTGCAGAGAGGAAACCTCCCGGGAATGGCCAAGGCCTCGCTGAAGCCAGGCCTCGCCGGCAGAGGCAAATCAAAGGTGTGCGGCGGCGAGGAGAGATCAGTGAGCCCGGCCGCAGGTGCTCCCAACCAAAGAGTCTAGAATATCCCATTCTGGGGGTTCGGTTTGCTCAGGGTTTCAGCTGGAAAGGCATCTTCCTCTGAGACCCAGACCTCAACAATAACGCCCCTCTCTTCCTTTTGAAGCCCGTTTCAAATCTCTTCCCTGACAGAGAAACTTTATCTCCTACATCCTCTCCGCTCCTCCTGGTTACATCCGTGGCCACGGAGCCGGCCAGCTGGCCCCGCCACAGCCCTGTCCCACAGAGAGAGATGTCATCGACGCGGGTTTATGTCGGGGGGAAACTTGCTTTTATTTTGCTTTTGATTAATGTGCTAAGATGTTACAGGAGGGAAGGCTCTCCTCCCTGCATCTGTGGGCCCCGCCACGCTGGGTGGGTCCTCACGGAGCAGCTGAGGCCAGTGTGAGCGGGGGCGCTCCCAGGGCCTGGCAGGCTGCACGCTGCGGGGCGATGGCTCCTCCATCACACTGTCATCTCTAGCGAAAGCGGGGAACACCCAGCCACACAGCTGCAGCACCGCTGGCGGCAGAGAGCTGTCCTGACCGCAGCGGGGAGGCCCCGGCCAGCCCCTCCTGCCCTTCAGCCCCACAGCCACGTCTATGGTCAGGTGATGGGGCCTTCACTGGCCCTGAGACCACTGACCAGCACTGGGCTGGAGTAGGTGCTCAGTCGCCAGGCTGCACAAGCTTGTGAGGACTTGGTGGTAGTTATATGGTATTATTATTATTATTGCTGTTATTAACAGACTAGAGGCCCAGTGCACGAATTCGTGCATGGGTGGGGTCCGGCCAGCCCAGCCCCAAGGGGGGCAGATTAGGGCCAGGTTTGTTGGGAGGAGGAGATGGTGGGAGGTTGGCCAGCCGGCCCCACCCCGGATCGGGCCTGTTCGCTGGCCGCAGTGAGCATCATAGCGACTGGTTGTTCTGGTCGTTATGGAGTTCCGGTCGCTGGCTTTTTATATATATAGACTAGAGGCCCGGTGCACAAAAATTTGTGCACTCGG
>NW_005354021.1:584339-586904 GCF_000412655.1 Myotis brandtii
TCTCCCTGACCACGTGGCATAAAAACCTCGGCTGTGCCGGTGTTTCGGTCTCGTTACGATAAGGCAGCCCTGAATGTGCAGTCACCCTGCACATGTTCTCCTGTTAGACCTGTCTCTGTTGGCTCGGTTAGCAGCCAGCTAGGAGACTTAGAAGGTGGGAGGGAGCGTGTTGTGTAGCCCCCACGAGCACATTCCCGCTTACAGCTCACTTTCACCCCCAATAACTCAGCCGGAGGCCGAGCGAGCGGAAGGAAAAATGGCCTCTGGGTTTGAGATGCTCAGAGACCGGCGGGGCAGGTCGGATTGCAGAGAGGAAACCTCCCGGGAATGGCCAAGGCCTCGCTGAAGCCAGGCCTCGCCGGCAGAGGCAAATCAAAGGTGTACGGCGGCGAGGAGAGATCAGTGAGCCCGGCCGCAGGTGCTCCCAACCAAAGAGTCTAGAATATCCCATTCTGGGGGTTCGGTTTGCTCAGGGTTTCAGCTGGAAAGGCATCTTCCTCTGAGACCCAGACCTCAACAATAACGCCCCTCTCTTCCTTTTGAAGCCCGTTTCAAATCTCTTCCCTGACAGAGAAACTTTATCTCCTACATCCTCTCCGCTCCTCCTGGTTACATCCGTGGCCACGGAGCCGGCCAGCTGGCCCCGCCACAGCCCTGTCCCACAGAGAGAGATGTCATCGACGCGGGTTTATGTCGGGGGGAAACTTGCTTTTATTTTGCTTTTGATTAATGTGCTAAGATGTTACAGGAGGGAAGGCTCTCCTCCCTGCATCTGTGGGCCCCGCCACGCTGGGTGGGTCCTCACGGAGCAGCTGAGGCCAGTGTGAGCGGGGGCGCTCCCAGGGCCTGGCAGGCTGCACGCTGCGGGGCGATGGCTCCTCCATCACACTGTCATCTCTAGCGAAAGCGGGGAACACCCAGCCACACAGCTGCAGCACCGCTGGCGGCAGAGAGCTGTCCTGACCGCAGCGGGGAGGCCCCGGCCAGCCCCTCCTGCCCTTCAGCCCCACAGCCACGTCTATGGTCAGGTGATGGGGCCTTCACTGGCCCTGAGACCACTGACCAGCACTGGGCTGGAGTAGGTGCTCAGTCGCCAGGCTGCACAAGCTTGTGAGGACTTTGATGTGCCGAGTTACCATCACTACCCTTTACTACCGCTGTTACCAAAGCCACCCACCCCTTGCTATGCTCCAACACAGTCCACCTAGGCCACCGGTACCCAGATTACCATTCTAAGCTTCCTGTGTAGAAACTGTTGGTGTGGCAGTGGTTTTAAAACTCAATTGAGCCCTGACTGGTGTGGCTCAGTTGGTAGGAGCATCCTCCCAGATACCAACAGGTGGCAGGTTAGATTACTGGTCAGGGTGCATACCCACGTTTGGGGTTTGATCCCCATCCCTCAGACGGGGGAAAGGAAGATGTTGGGAAATGAAATTCAAGTTAACAATGTGGAAAAATGTAGCTCAGCCCAATGAAGAAACAAATGACTGCCCCCCGCCCCCCTTGAAGATAAAGAAACTGGAAACAGAGTAGAAAAAGCTATTGGGAACGTTTTTCTCTGATGGCACATTGCCCCTTTGTTTGTGAGGGAGACTAGCCTTTTAGAGACAAGTAATATGGGGAAACTTTGGGAGAACATCCCTTCCAGGCAGTAGCATATCTAAGTTTCACCTGGTGGCATATTACATTTAGGTAGCATATCTAAGTTTCACCTGGTGGCATATTACATTGTAACAATTTGGATTTTTCATTGGAGGTGACATTCTTCAGTGACAAAAGCCAATGTTCTATCTTTCTGGAGGAAAAATCTAATTAAGTTTTTGGTGAGGATTTTTCTTTTTTTTTACTTAAATGTGATCTTCAGTCGATTAGTCCACCCCTGGAGATCAGTCTTCTTAAAAAACAACAACAACAACAACAATAAAACACTAAGTTGCTCTCCACCTAATCTTTCAAGAAGTTCAAGTAAAAGATGCTGGGTTGGAGTACTACTCTGAGTTACCAGAAGCAGGGCGGGAGGCCTCACAACACTTTTCCCTTATTTTCCTCTTAAAGGGTTGGCAGGTCCTAATTAAAAGGAATCATCATCTGAAAATGCTTTAAAAGTGAGTGAGTATCGCTTGGCTTTATGTTTTCCCTTTTTTAGTTTGGGGAAGTCAGCAAGTGCTACAAGGGAGAACTCTAACTCTGTGTCTCCCTTTTTCATCGCCTTAGACAAGTAGAAAAAATAACTAACTTTCTGAAATCACCCAGAAATCAGTCCATTTAGACCAGGTCAATAGCTGAGCTTACAGTGGTCAGCAAGCAAACTTATAGAAAACCGATACGTCAATTTGTGTTTTATTGTACAGAAAGGATCTTCATTTTAAAAGATGAGCTCTAGTTTTGGCTCATAAGGCCCAAGAAGATAAACTAGACAAATACCCCATGCATTAAAAATTTTTCCTTCAATCAACACAATAAACATAAAGTGGTTTTTATGATATTCCTTTTCAAATTGTGGTATTAAGCCCAATTCACAATGTTCATATTTTTATGGCCAATACATTGAGTGTATATATATAT
>NW_005354021.1:587218-603086 GCF_000412655.1 Myotis brandtii
CTCACTGTTTAAGTTGAGTAAAAAGTTTCATCTAAAATTATTTATTTTTACTCTTTAATTTTGATTCACGTGCCTCTGGAGACTACATCTTTTATATGATTCTAATTCCAAAAATAAGAGGAAAACAGAAGGTGAAATGCTATTGGTTAGTTCCTTTAAAAGGTTGTCTGGAGGGGTCACTCCTGAACTTTTTTTTTTGTAAGTCATATTTCAAGTCTTTGATCTTGACAGCCCTGAAATACTACCTCACAATTACATCATAAGTATGAAATAACTTCTGTTGGCTAGTGAAATGACTTTTCAAAAGTTTCCACTAAACACACAAATACTCCAGTAAAAGGCTGTCAGAGTATTCCAAGTGATTAGTGATGGTATTAAAATGGCCAGTATTGCCATATATTATACCCCTAAGAAATTTAGAATATTTATGGCAAGACCTTCATCCACATAGTTTGACTCTTTTCTTCTTTTTACTTTTTAAAGTGATTGGTAATTTCTTCTTTTAGTCTGTTTCACATGCTTTGCTATTACTAAAAGCCGTTTAAGCACTGGGTTTTTTACAGTGAGGAAAAATAGTTTCATACAAGAGTCAGTAAAGCAACTGAACCAAATATCATCTCAAATATTTCATGAGTTCAGTAAATACAGGGTGTCCCCAAAAAGGCATACACACCTTTACAGCTGATAGCTCAATTTTGAAAATAAAATGTATTTTAAAAAACACTGCCTTTATCATTATGCAAAGTGTGTGTATACCTTTTTGGGGGACACTCTGTATTTACTATAGAGTCATAACGTATCATAGGATACAAATCCAGCTACGTGCAGTTGGTCCGTCTCTCCCACCAAAAAGAAAGACAGAGAAGTACATTTTCAACTAGAGGCCCGGTGCACGGCATTCGTGCACTGGGGGGCGGGAGGTCCCTCAGCCCGGCCTGGGTCCTTTAGCAGTCCAAGAGCCCTAAGGGGATGTTCGACTGCTGCTTAGGCCCGCTCCCCATGGGGTGGGGCCACAACATTAGTAACAAAGAAACAGAATTTCCGAAGGATAAGGCCCAGAAATCAGGATTTTTAAAAGATTCCCAGGCAGCCTGGCTTATGACTGAGCAGCACTCCCCTTATGGGAGCACACTGGGCATTGAGCGTCTGCCCCCTGGTGGTTAGTGCGCATCATAGTGACCAGTCATTCCACCATTCAGTCGATTTGCATATTAGCCTTTTATTATATAGGATAGTGTGGACACTCCAACCACCCAGTCACTCAATGACCCGCCCCAGCATCAGAGAGAAGAGAGGATAGACCTACTGTCGCCTTGGCTGGTTTTATTTCCTTTTACTTCCCTCAGTGGTGAAGCTGAATGTAAGGCTAGAGCAGTGGTTCTCAACCTTGGCTGCACATTAGAATCACCTGGGAATCTTTTTAAAATCCTGATTTCTGGGCCTCATCCTCCGGAAATTCTGTTTCTTTGTAACTAATGTTGTGGCCCCACCCCATAACAAAGAAATAAGGCCCAGAAATCAGGATTTTTAAAAGATTCCCAGGTGATTCTAATGTGCAGCCAAGGTTGAGAACCACTGGGCTAGAGCCTGACATATAAGTGTTTGGGATACATCAGGGCCTCCAAATAAGAACCAGCTGATCCGTTTGATTCCCAACCCAAAGCAAACAAAATGACAATCTGACCCATTATTGGAGAAAGCCCTGGCTCTGTTGGACCCAGTGAGGGCCGTCCTATGTTACTGTATTTCATAAGCCACCGGAGAGTTTTTTAAAGGAGAACCTTGACTCCAAGCTTTATTTGCCCGACCCTTTATGGTAGATGCGCAATACAATGCAGTCAAGTAAGGTGCACCTGCTGTATACAAGGTTCTGTGCTGGATTGAAATTACAGGGAAAATTTAAGGGGAAGATTCCTGGATCACTTAGTGGGCACTTTAGAGGTCTGAGAATAAGATTATTCATACACATACACATATAACTTGAGAGTGAGTCACATTTTTGTAGTGTGGGCCAATCTTGACCTGTCCTTTTTCTGATCTAATAGCTCATTTAAATCTTTACTTTCCTTAGTAAGAACTGTGAGCATGCCAAATGATGTAAATTAAAAAGGTGAGATAGTAGGACAGATATTTGTTTTTAAATTTCTGTTTTTAGAACTAATTTTTGATCGAGATGGAGACTGGTGGTGGTGGTGGCGGTGGTTTTTTAGAACAAGCTAGTGACTTAAAAACAGAAGTATAAACACAGAAGGTTTATTTATTTGCTGATCACTTTAGATACGTCAGCCAGTGGAAGGCTTTTATGGGTAACATACATAGTATGTGTGTACTGTGTACTCATGTGCCCTAACGTCAAACATTACCTGCTACATACATGCTGAGTTCAGCAAATTGCCTCCCTGTCCCCAAACAGTCTCAGTCGCATCAAATCTGAAATGCATCATGACAAGCATTTCTTGTAATTGTTTAATAAAGGACATTTTCAAGAAAATCTAATCCACCTCTTTCTAATTCAGTTATAGCTTATTCCCTTAAGATGTTACCTTACCCGAGCTAGCTCTGCTTAACAAAAAAATAAAAATAAAAAATCTTTTTCTATCTTTTTTAAGATTTCTGTGCAAACAGGTTGTCCTTCAAATACCTGGGGGCCTCCCCAGACCCCAACTCATGTTTGATTCAAGTTCAGAGTGAGCCTTGTTTAATCGATTGGACTCCCCAAGAGGCTGGAAAACATACTACCCATGATCAGGAGAAGAGAGCTGTAAAGCAAGCATTGAATTTTCTCACAACTCAAACCTAACCCTTCTCTCCCTCCTTATAGGATCGAATGGAAATTGCAAAGGTTACATGCAACACCCCACTTGAGCTGACTTTTTCAGTTCAGGAGAAACAAGGGCAATAGCTAGGGAATGTGACTTTAAACCGAGGGCCATCCTGCCCAGGGATAGCCCCTCATAGCGATTACATCAATAGATCTTGGCAGCTTTATTTTAGAACTAGGAAGGATGGCAAGAGAAGCAACAAATATACTCACTTTTAAAGCTGATATACTGGAGAGGCCAAAATCCTCCTTTCCTCCTTGATATCCCAAGTTACTCATGCCAGTTTGTGAAACTGCGCATCATTATTTTAGTTGTCTGCAGCTTTGGGTGGGTTTTAATAATCTCACTGGGCTGGCTCCAAGCAAGGCCCCAGGCATTACAGTTAAGAGTTTGCTGCAGGACATTTGGTGGCCAGCAACTCAGGTTGAACTAAAGCAGTGGTTCTCAACCTTCCTAATGCCGCGACCCTTTAATACAGTTCCTCATGTTGTGGTGACCCCCAATTTCATTGTTACAAATTGAACATAATTAAAGCATAGTGATTAATCACAAAAACAATATGTAATTATATATGTGTTTTCCGATGGGCTTAGGCGACCCCTGTGAAAGGGTCGTTGGACCCCCAAAGGGGTTGCGACCCACAGGTTGAGAACCGCTGAACTAAAGGAGCAGAGTCATTGACAAGCTTTGGAACAAGATTTGGGGTGGGGTTTTTTTTCTCCTTTCTCATAACATAGAAGCTGATTGTCCTCTGATGTAACAGAGATAAATTGGAATGGGCTCTGGCAAAGGTTTTATTTGATCAACAAACACTGCCCAAGGGATAGCTGTGCATGTCCCTGCTTTCCACAGCTCTCTCTTCTGTGGATTCATCCCTGCCCCACATTTTCCCTTTTCTCCAACCCTCCCCACAACTTTCCTAGACGAAAAATCTCTGAACAAAAGCTCCCCAGCACAGAATGTTCATTATCAGGTGACAGAGGGTCAGCCTGTGAGCAAGGAATGTTTAGCCAGAGAGAAGGGAAGTCGGCTTGTGCTGGAACCAGCAGCACACAGGCCCTTTCAATTGCTGTTCATTTCTCCTTCCTGCGTTGCTCACCCTGGAGAAGCCTCAGGCCTACTAATATCTCAACACCCCCCTACCCCCCACCCCTCAAGCGCTCAGCTGGATTGTTGATGAATCCTGGCCCTACTCCGGCTGCAGATTCTGCCCATAGTCTGGGGGGCGTCCTGCCTGAATGGCCGTTTTTTACGCAAAGCCACTTGATGAATGAAAACTTGAAACATTCTTTTCAGGGGTGGGAACCTTTTTCCTGCCAAGGGCCATTTGGACATTTATAGCATCATTCTCGGGTCATACAAACTTATCAACTTAAACATTAGCCTGTTATGTTTGGTCAAACATTCAATTAACTCACACCTAATGCCTTGGCCGGGCCAGACCAAATAATTTCTCGGGCCTTATATGGCCCAAGGGCCAGACGTTCCCCACCCCTGCTTTAGATGTTCCTAGGCATTTGAATCACTCTCTATATGGGTTTGACATTAAAAGGGAGGAAGGGGAAAAGATGGGAACTACCTGTCCAAAGAGTAGGTGATCCTGTGCTATCTCAGCAGACCCACACAGGAATCGGTTCCCTGTGGCATGAGTCGTGTTTGCAGGGTCCCATCAAAGATGAAGGTGACTGGTTTTGTTTTGTTTTGTTTTTAGTTTTTATCTTTCTTCTTTCATGGTGACTGTCAATATTGCTGCCACCATTCTGTCTGGACTTTCCTTGTAACATCTTCAACATTGCCCTAAATTTGTGCGATTCCAAATCTCTGTGGCTCCATGGAGAAATAGGAAGACCAGCTGAAGAAAAAGTAAAATTATTTTCTTGTAGTTTTTCTTTTGGGTGAGTATTGGGAAACAAGGAAGTTGAGGAGGTGAGCTGGGCTCTGGAGAATCTCTTGGTTACAAGGGAAGTATAGCTAAGGGTGATCCTCCGGGAAGCCCACTAAAGTGAAAGTCAAGAGCTACAGTGCCCACTGGAGTTGCCAGGGACTGTGACATGCATCCGCCCAAATTGGACCTTAATAATAAATACCTCAGATTCACTGTCACACAGAAATTATGGGACCTATGTGACATGACCAGAGCTACATGGATACAATGAGACAATAAGGACTGTGGAGTAAGTGTAGAGGGCTGGCTGATGTTGGAATCAGAGCGTGGGGGTGTCGAATGGGGGGAGGGGGGAACTTTCTTTTAACAAATCAGCACTATAGTCCTGCTGTGGAGATAAGAAAAGTGGTGATGAACAGGCCCAAAATAATCTCCAAGGGCACCAGTCTTTTTGGAGTTATGACAATCTACCCACAAAGTCTCTGATTTCCCAACATTCCCCTTCCGCTCCTTACAGGAGTGGCATTGATGTATAAGCCTAAGGGGATCAAAGTTAATTTAATTTTGAGGATTTCTCAACAGACTTCAGCTGCAGGTTGTTGTGAAACTGAAGTTGGACAAACGTAGGCCGAGAGAAACAGATGATCACCCCAGGAAACAAAAGACAAGTAAGACAGCCCGGCTGGCGTGTCTCAGTGGTTGAGCATCGACCTATGAACCAGGAAGTCACGGTTCGATTCCCAGTGAGGGCAAATGCCTAGGTTTTGGGTATGATCCTCAGTGAGGTGTGTGCAGGAGGCAGCCAATCAATGAGTATCATTGATGTTTCTATCTCTCTCTCCCTTTCCCTTCCTCTCTGAAATCAATAAAAAAATATTTTTTTTTAAAAAACAAGTAGGACAGAACCCCCTTTTTCAGGTAAGGGCAAATAACAGTAAAAGAGAGGAAGCAAGTTTATTTAACAAACGATTTTATGACCTATGAGATCTACCCTTCCAGGATCCAGCTGAGGCTCACACTGCTGTGCTCTGGTCGGGGAGAGGTGACCTTGCGTGAGCCCAGGGCCACCGTGGAATTACAGACAGCTGGGTAAAGGCCTGGCGGGGAGCCTTCAAAGGTAAGTCAAGCGAGTTGGTAAGTTTCCCCAAACAAAGAACACACACATGCACAAGTACTTGATAGAGAACAAATTTCTATAAACATTTCCTTCTGAGCAAAGTTTGAGGCGCAGGCCAGCTTTTTCCCATAAAAAGGAGAGCGATGAATGGCGGTGATTACACTCACTGGTTTTCTTTGTGAGGTCATATTTTTTCATTATTTGCCGGAAGTAATCATGCACATGCACACGGAGACGGATAAGCCATCTAATGCAAATACCACCAAGCTTACAGCTCGGCCTCCTGTTAGAAGAGAAGTCTCTGAAGTTCCTCTGCTCTGAAGTAAGTCCTTCTTCCTGTGCCCTTGGACCAGGCTTTCCTGAGAGTAGCCAAGGATGTTTTCCATCCTCTTCAGCTCAAGCTAGCATCTAAAGCGGAGAGAAACAGGCTCAGCTTCGAGCACGGAAGCTGGAGAGCAGACTCCTTACTGGATCTCTAGCTGCCTTCTGCATGTCCAGTGCCACGTGAAGCCCTGGGGGAAACACAGAGGAACAACACCCAGCTCTTGCCCTTGAGAAGTTCGTGGTGTAGGGGGGGAGCCAGGGCTCCTCTCATGGTAGCTGCTCCTGAATGGGGGCCATGGTTGCTAGGCAGCAGGTCCAGAACAGTTATTCAAGTCGGGAAGTCAAGTCCTGCTTTTAGCTCTGCCCCTTGACGTGTGAGATAAGCCGCTTGTCTCAGGATCCTCTGCCTACTCAGAACAGTTATTCAAGTCCTGCTTTTAGCTCTGCCCCTTGACATGTGAGATAAGCCGCTTGTCTCAGGATCCTCTGCCTACAGTGTAATACATATAATTAGGGAATTACTTAACATCTCCTGTAATGAGCTGCAGTTACATATGCCCAGATATATCTTAATGACTCAAATTAAAAGGGAATATAATTCTGTTCCCAGGTCATCTTGAGTAAAATCCAAACACCTTTCCCACCAGTCTTACAGATCATTATTATACTAGAGGCCCAGCGCATGAAATCGCGTGAGACCCAGACCCGCCGCTCTGGCGGGGACCCAGACTGACTCCCACCACGCCGAGAGACCGAGACCTGCCGTGCACCTCCTGTTGACTGGTCGTTTGGTTGTTACGGCGTTACGGCCACTGGCTTTTTATAATATAGATTTCTTTGGTGTTCTCCAAAATGCCATTCACAAATTCAGTAAGTACTTGCTGAGAAACCGAATGAGCAACTGACTCAAGAATCATTTTGAATTCTCTGGATCATTCATTGGCTCCTCATGCTACAATGTCTAGTGCTGAGACAACTACGGTCCTTCACTCTATCATGGTCATCTACCTGGTATCCATTCCACCTGTTTCTAGTAATAGCCCCTCCTTTGGCTTTGGGAACAATCCCTCCCTATTAGATACAGTCATGGTGGTTCCACAAACCTAAGGTAGGCTAGAAAGAGAACATCAGAATTGCAATACTGAATGTTCTTGAGAACGATCCACGTTCTACTGAGACTGTGGTATCCTGAGGAGATTATTTCTTAGTTCCTGATGCCTCAATCCCAGGGCCTGCCCTGGCTCCTGTCCTCTCTGAGCCTGTATATTCTGCTTTCCCTTTAGTTCCTTGACCTGCCTTCATATTCATACAGTAAATATCTTATGCGCTTAAATTAACTAGCCTTGGTTTCTGTTGCTTGCAAGGGAAGTGTTCTAACTCCAGCCACACCCCTTAGAAAAAGTCCAGGTAATTTAACTGGGGTAACAAAATAGAGAAAAAAGGACTTCCCAACTAAAAGAAGTCTTCAAAATCTAGTCCAACTCTTTTGCTTTGCAGACAATCTGACCCAGAGAAGTGTAGTGGCTTGATCAGAATCATAACGTTGGTTGGTGAGAGTCCAGTTTAGAACCCAGGACACCGGGCTCCCTGTCTAGGAGCCTTTGCACTTTTTCGCTCTGTTTCTTGTCCACGGGTCTCCTCTTCCATGGTTATTGCCTGTGGCTGCTTTCATGCTCAGCAGCAGAGTTGAGTAGTTACAGCAGAAAACATAAATTAGTTCCCAAAGCCTAAATTATTTACTGTCTGGCCTTGACAGAAAAAGTTTGCCTATACCTGCCATACACAATTCGTAAATGAATGAATGTGGCTATGTTCCAATAAAACTTTATTTATAGACACTGACATTTGAATTATATATCATTTTCAAGTTTCTCAAAATATTCTTTTATTTTTTTTTCAAACTTTTAAAATGTAAAAACCATTCTTAGTTCATGGACTGTACAAAAACATGCAGCAGGCTGAATTTGACCTGCAGGCTGTAGTCTGTTGACCCCTGGTTTAAGCCCAGTTTCTGCTATTTGCAATGAAATACAACCTAACTGAGTCCATGCGCGTGCTAAGGCAGCACTGCCGTCTCCTTCTAGCCGCTATCATGATCATCTACCGGGACCTCATCAACCATGATGAGATGTTCTCCAACATCTACAAGATTCGGAAGATGGCAGACCAGCTGTGCCTGGAGGTAGAGGGGAAGATGGTCAGTAAGACAGAGAGTAACATTGGTGAATCACTTGTTGGTGGAAATGCCTCCTCTGAAGGCTTGGAGGGCAAAGGTACCAAAAGCACAGGAATCACTAGTGTAGAAGCATCAAAAGTTGGGAGACAGGAAGGAGCGTGACAGCACTAAGACATCTAATCAGCTGGCAGGTAAGCAATCAAAACAAACCACTCAACTTTCCATGGATTTTTGTCATCTATGATTTTTCCCCCCCTCAACCTTGGCATGATTGTTTAGGAACTAATATATCTTGGCATTTAGGTTTAATATTTGAAGTTCATCAGTTTCACCTGAGTGTCTTTCTTCTGTTAAGTTCAAGTAGAACTAAACATGTTTTACATTATTTTTAAAATCACGTATAATATGATGCTGTTACTATAAAATTATTTTTGTTCTTAATCTCTCTCCCTCTCTCTCCTTCATATAGATAGATAGATAGATAGATAGATAGATAGATAGATAGATAGATATACTAGTATTGGTAATTCTTGTTATGAACTACACCATGTGTCAAGCACTATGTTAAGTGCTTTCCATGCATCTACATATTTAATCATAAGATTCCTAAGGGGTAGATACTATGGTCACCCCCATTTTACAGGTGAGGAAAAGGTATGGGGATATTCCTATGGTGACAGACAGGAACTGGGAGAGCTGAGGGTCAAACCCAGGGCTGCAGACTCCATGCTCTTAACCATCACCTCCATTGCTTCTCTGCAAGTGGGCAGGTAGGTCACTTGTTGCTCTCCTTGTACTTTGAATTTTTAATTGATGATTATGTTCATTAAAAAAAGCCAGCACCGCCCTAGCTGGTTTGGCTCAGTGGATACAGCATCAGCCTGCGGACTGAAGGGTCCCAGGTTCGATTCCAGTCAAGGGCACATGCCCAGGTTGCAGGCTCGATCCCCAGTAGGGAGCATGCAGGAGGCAGCCAATCAATGATTCTCTCATCATTGATGTTTCTATCTCTCTCTCCCTCTCCCTTCCTCTCTGAAATCAATAAAAAAATTTTTTTTTTAAAGGCAGCACCAAACTATAAAAGAGACTCAACTTGCAAACCAGAATGAATACTCCCAGGTATTACATAGGCCCACTGAGCGGAACCTAAAACACCTCCTGCCCCCACAACACCCCTCTCCCAACCACTAATCTAGGAGACTCCTTGGAGCAGAGGGGCGTGTTCAGAGGACCAGCTCCTGACAAACCAGCACGGGCTTTGGAACAATAAGTGGTCTGAAACTGTAATGATAATCATCGCAAAGGGGTGGATGGAAAGTCAAAACAGCATACCTGTGTGTTATTGGCTTTGGGCAGATTAGCTGGAGGAAATCAGCATTCTTAAGGGATCACCTCTGTGAGAGAAGAAAATGTGTAGTAAACAAAGGTGGAAGGCGGCCCGGGCGTATGCAGTCACGCCTGCAGTCACTGCGTCCTGAACAATTTGCTGGACGGACCCGGCTGCATTGGAAACGACATAAGGTGACCGGTGACGGGTGACGGCGTGACGCCTTCTGCCGCCCAAGGGGCGTATGCAGTCACGCCTCCCGTCACTGCGTCCTGAACAATTTGCTGGACGGACCGGCTGCATTGGAACCGACATAAGGTAACGGGTGACGGGTGACGGCGTGACGCCTTCTGCCGCCCAAGTGCTAGGTAATAAGGGTGGTAATGGGGAGCGGCTCCCGCGGGGGCAGAGGAGCAGCTGCTGGTGTCACCTGGGAATGGCGCCCACATATAATTCTCCTCTCCTGACAAGGGTTCTCAAGTCCCCCTGTCGCTGTCACTCACCCGCAACATTAATGACTAAAGGGGAGAAGGCGAAGAAAGGCCTGGGCCCCTGAAAGAGAGAGGAAGACAGAGAGAGGGGGACAGAGCAAGTTCATAAATAAAACAGGAGCCTGAGGGAAGAGCTGCTTTGTCAGAATATAAATATTTCCCTTCTGCTTTTATCTTTAATGTAGTGTGAGAAGCTTATTAAAGGGAAAGGCATCTCTGTCCCTGGAGCCTCGCACAGCCTTGCGGGGAGGGAGCTGCCTGCAAAGGGCGCACCTCAGCCCCCACTTGGGAAGTCTCCCCGCTGGAGTGAGCGCCTTGCCAGAGCCAGGAGGAAGGGCTGGGGGAAGAAAGGGAAGCCATTGTGGCCGGAGGATGCTTATCTCGATGGGCCTGGTGTCCTGTTCTGTGAATCGCGGGAGATGCTGAGAGACCGAGGCCGGGAGTGCCCGTCTGCTCAAAGGCTTGGCTGCCGAGGCCTGGCTGCTAGACTTTCACCGCTTCATTAGGGAGAACAATATCCAAAAGCAGACAAAGGGGAATTTGTCTCCAAGAGTAAGACAGATGGAAAAGCTGGCGGGGGTGGGGACCTAGGGGCCTGTGAGTACTCCTCCTCTGAGGAGCCCTCCGTGCCTGCAGACCTCACATCTCTAAGAAGACAGCCAGGGTGGGCGGGCCAACGTCCAGCCTTCCTGAGCCCAGAGCCATCACTATTCCAACACCGCCTCCCTAAAAATAGGGTAGGGCAGTCAGAGCCTGCATACCAGTTCAGGCTGGCACAGAGCCTGCCACCCGGTGGGTGCCCAGTGAGGGTGCAGGGCATGATGCTGGGACTGTGCCGGTCTGTATGTGTAAGGCAAGTATGTCAAAGCGAGTTTGACATGCGTGGGTAGGGCCACGCCTGGGGCCTGGCACCCTGGTTTGGATGGGTGAGTGGACACATGCATTTCTGTTGGCCCTCTTGGCTGCCTCTGCAAAGGGCCTCTGGTCTGATCAGGATTTGGATCCCACCAAGCTCTGTGGCTATCTCATCTTTGCTGACCATTTTGAGATAGTCAGCCACGTGGTTGCCCAAGGATAAGCCATCCATTCATCAGGTGTCAGAGTCTAGCCAAAGGTGGGGTGGGAGAGCCCCTAAAAATGAGTGCTGAATGTGCTTCTCATTCTTCCCTCTTGTCTGGGCTTTCCCAGTTGCTTCAAATCTGGGACCTTTCAGTCCTCAAGCCGACGCTCTATCCACTGGGCCAAACCAGCCAGGGCGAGAGGATATATATATGTATTTTTTTTAATTGATTAAGGTATTACAAATGTGTCCTTATCCCCCCATGGTCCCCCCACCCCCGAGAGGACATGTTTTTAATCACCATCTCTGGCTCTCTTGCCAATGTATTCATGTGTCTCCCGGCACTTAGCGAGGGTTTGCTGCCCTTTCAGACCCATCAGGCTCGACTAACCATTCCCGCTGCAGAACCTACTTTGCATCCCCACTCAGGCCCCTCCCCATTATGGTGTCTTTTTGGTCTCATCCTCACTCAGTTTGTGCTTCTGGTTCCTTTTCCCACTGAACCTCAGCTAGGTTGGAATAAAGACTCAGCTACAAATCAGAAGACTCGGGTCGTTGCTATCCCACTGCACTCACCACTTGCAGGACCAGTTACAGCTTATGGCAATGTCTGTGTTACAGAGGAGGGTGTAATTCGGGGATAGTGAGCCATGCTTAGCTGCTTCCTAGGGAATTCCTGGCCCACCAGTCTAAATACTGCCTCAGAGCTATTTACAGAACCTGATTTAACATTCTGCCTCCTGCATAAGCCTCAGCCAACCTCCCCTCCGCCTTGGTTGCTTTGGGGGCCAGGTGTCTTGAGAGGGCCTCTTTCCAGGGTTCCCACAGACAGTCTGCAGGAGGAAGAGGCGTGGGGGAGGGTGGCACATACTTATCTGAGGGCCTTTGTATGGAAGAGAGATTACATTTGGACTACGAAGATCAATGGAAGCCTTGGAGAGGAGGTTTTCAGTTCAATAGCATGAAGGACTTTCTAACAATTAAATCTGTCTGAAAAATGGAATGGGAACCCCTTAAAGAGACCCCTCTCTCCCAGGACTGCAGGTGGAGGTGAGCTCTCTCTCCAGCCAGAGCTGCCCAATGGCCCGTGACACACACCTGAGGTTTGTCGGTGTGATCAGGCAAGGCCTCCAGTTCTTGAGTCCGACTCCCTAGGCTCAAATCCCAGCCCTAACACTTACTAGCTCTATGATCTTAGGCAAGTTACGTAGCCTCTCTTAGAAATCCAGATGAAAACACATTAGATTTTCTTGACAATTGTGAGGGTTGGGTTTTTTGTTTGCTTGTTTGTAATGTTTGTCAAAATAATCTGTAGTTTTTAACAGTGAGATCGTGTTGTAAGCCTTTGGATGTGCTAAGCTCTTACTGGTTTATAGAAGTCATAAAAGAGAGGCCACCGTTTCTCGCTAGCTACAACAGAAAACAGCATTTTGTAATTAATTGTTATTTTACATACATACATAAACACAAACGTTAGTGCTTAGGCTTTCAGAAATTGTGATGAGGAAAATTCTTTTAAACCAACTAATTGAACTGCACAGGGTTAAGAAAGGTGTGAAAACAACAACTCACTTATTCAACAAACATTTATTAAGCACTCACCTACTGCAAAGCCTCTTGGGAAATGCCAATATGGCCTAGATCAGTGGTTCTCAACCTTCCTAATGCCGCGACCCTTTAATACAGTTCCTCATGTTGTGGTGACCCCCAATTTCATTGTGACAAATTGAACATAATTAAAGCATAGTGATTACTCACAAAAACAATATGTAATTATACATGTGTTTTCCGATGGTCTTAGGCGACCCCTGTGAAAGGGTCGTTCGACCCCCAAAGGGGTCGAGACCCACAGGTTGAGAACCGCTGGCCTAGATGCAGATTCTGCCGGTCAGGGACTTGCCATGAAGCAAATAACTACTTCAGACCCTTCCACTGTGAAAGTGGGTAGTGTCCATGGCTCTATAAACGCATAATGCTCAGTAGGGCATTTCGAAGTGGTTTCTATTACAAATGAAATGGGCAGGGCAACAATGGTGGGATATGTGCCCCTTCACTTTTCTCCCTGTTTTCCCTTGGAAGTCCAGCTTCTCCATGTTGATAAACTCTGTGTGCATATTGCCCCGGAATGAAAAATAACACTTTTTATTTCATTTGTACTTAGCACCATTCCTGTTCTGAAAGCCCGATGCCTAAAAAGGATGTAGGGAGAAATAAACATGGGATGCCCAAAATATCTTTTCTATGGGTTGCAGGGCATCCAGATTTGGAAAAGAAAGCTCTCTCTTCAGGAGCTCCTGTGGCCTGTAGCAACTTTCAGATATCCATCTCTTCAGCTTGTTAATTCATTGGGAACGTTTTCAGTGGTTCTCAACCTTCTGGCCCTTTAAATACAGTTCCTCATGTTGGGACCCAACCATAAAATTATTTTCGTTGCTACTTCATAACTGTAATGTTGCTACTGTTATGAATCGTAGTGTAAATATCTGATATGCAGGATGGTCTTAGGCGACCCCTGTGAAAGGGTCGTTCGACCGCCAAAGGGGTCGCGACCCACAGGTTGAGAACCGCTGGTTTAGAGGGAAACATGACGTTCCCCTGGCCCTGCCATTTATGTGAGTATTTTGATTCTTAACTGAGCATAGGGGACGTTGGCAGCCGTCTGGGAAACCAGAAACTTTAGCCCCCATCTGTCTAGACTAACTTGTCTCTTTAAACCATTAAAGAACAATAATAATTATCCTTTATTGAGCACTTACAACATGCCAGGTACTAAGTCACTGCATTTTCTCATTTGATCTTCACAATCCTATGAGGCAGGTACTAGTAGGATCACCATTTTACCGATGAGGAAACTGAGGCCCAGAGAAGGTAAATAGCTTATCCAGAGCCACATAACTAACAAGTCACTGAGCAAGGATTCAAATCCACAGAACCTATATTCTCAACTATTACTCTCAAACTGCATCTCCAAAGAGAGGGGAGTTCCTGCTGTACCAAAAAATAAGAGCTTTCAAAATAGTTCGTGGAAAGCCTTGAACTATCCCACCATTCTTGCCCTGCCCATTTCATTTATACTACAAACCAATGCAAAATAGTTCATTCTTTCTAGCAGAGTGAGAAATGTGAGCTGGCTACTAGGAGAGGCCCAGCATCCTATTCACAGTAACCCAGCATCCCATGAATGCCCTGGTCTGTGATGTCCTCTTGGACAGCTGGCTACAGAGAAGGTAGATAGAAAGGTGTCCACATAGAGGCTTCCACAGGAAACTGGGCTCACCCTGTCTGCTCTCTGGGGGCTTTCTCCAGGCCAGACATACTTAGGTGCCTCATACTCAAAGGAGCAGACTCAACTTCTTCCCTTTTCTTCTTTCCTTACCACAAGTTTTCTTCTTTTTTTTAACTCTCAACCGAGGATATGTTTTATTTATTTTAGAGAGAGAGAGAAACATCAATGTGAGAGAGAAACATCAATCGGTTGCCTCTAGTATGCGCCCTGAGCGGGGATCAAACCCACAACCTAGGTATGTGCCCTGACCGGGAATGCAACCTACAACCTTTTGGTGTATGGGACATGCTCCAACCAACTGAGCCACTCGGCCAGGGCCACAAGTTGTTTGTTTGTCTTTTTCTTCAAAAGGAGAACTAGTTTCAAAGTTCTGTCCTTTACTCACTATCTGTGTGATTTTGGATCTCTCTATACTACCTTTGTTTTTCCATCTATAAAATGGGTTAAACAGACAGTAGCCACTTCAAATGGCTGTTTTGAAGCTAAAGATTCAAAGAGTGTGGGTTAAGGTCTTAGCACAATGCCTGGCTATAGTAAGCACTCAATAAATGTTAGCTGCTAATACAAATAGTAATGACATGACTAACCCCAGACATTGTAGTCCATCCTTGGCTTTCTCTTAACTGTTCAACTATAATTTAGGTCAGGATATCAGCAACCCTGAGTGCTAAGTCACAGCAAGACTGATCCGGGCGTCAGAACTAAGGCCTTGAAATAATGGGTCCTCTCTGGGAGCCGTGAGCCAGCTTTATAAATGTCAGGCTAGGGGAAGAGGAGGAGTGAAGTTTCACAGGTAAACCAAAGCCCCTTTTGGTAGAGTGAGAAGTCTGTCACCTCTTTTGTTTATCTCTTCTTTAAATGTTTCCTCCAACCCCCCTCGCCCCCCTTTCTGGCTGTTTTCAAAACTCCTCCATTTTGTTAGCAGCTCTTCACAAGTCTGCTGGAGGCCACAGGAATAGGCCAGCAGCCCTGTCCCAGCTCAAACGGCCAGCAGGAGCAGCCCAAGTCCCACCCCCTGCCTCTGGGGTCCAGCTGGCCCCCCAGCCCCCTTCCCTGTCCTTCCAGACAAAGCACAGCTGTGGGGGTCAGTTCAGGCTGTGGCCTAGAAGAAGAACAGCCATGCTCACCGCATTCCAGGGATCCCCCAAGCACAAGCCAACCTGGAGCCCCTGCTTAGCCAGTGACACTGATCTCTCACTGTGGGCTCATAGATAGATAGATAGATAGATAGATAGATAGATAGATAGATGATGGAAGGAAGGAAGGAAGGAAGGAAGGAAGGAAGGAAGGAAGGAAGGAAGGAAGAAAGAAAGAAAGAAAGAAAGAAAGAAAGAAAGAAAGAAAGAAAGAAAGAAAGAAAGAAAGAAAGAAAGAGAGAGA
>NW_005354021.1:603277-611589 GCF_000412655.1 Myotis brandtii
CCCTCTTCTTTAAATCACAGGGTGGGCTGGCTCCCAGCACAGTGCCAAACCTCCCATGATATTTGGAGACAAACTCAAGATCACCACAGAAAAGCAAATTCATTTGTTCATCGAGTGCAAGTTCCTTGATGGCAGGGACACATTATATCCCCAGCACCTCGTGCAGTGCCTGGCACAGGGTAATCTGTAAATACATTTTTTAAATAAATAAATCCCATGTGGTTTTATTTCATCCTTTTCAACTTAAGATGTACCTTATTCATTCAGTCAGTCATTTACTGAGCACCCTATATGCACTTAGCACTCCATGCCACTGCCGTGTAACTACCCAGGACTTGAACAAACTTCTGTGACTGCTTAAAAACAAAGTGACTGGTGACGGAGGAGGGGGGGAAGCAGGAGAGATTCCTCAACATATTAATGAGTTCGCTAAGAAATAAAGGGCTTCTCTGTCCCCATCCCAGAGACTTCTGATAGCCAGCATTCTCATAAAAGTTGCTTTAACCGGCTCACACTTCCAAAGCCAAAATTAACACCAAACAGCGGAAGGCCCCAAATACATTCAGAAGGTTAGACCCGAGCCAGGCGGGGGGGACTCCGGTTTAGTAATGAAAAGGAAATCTCTAAGCCCTCTCTAGTCTCAACCCAGCTCCCTCCACCCTCTCCTAATCGCCTCTTCACTCCACCACCTCCCTCTAGGGACCAGGTAGCCGGCCCAGCCACGCCTCAGCTCCTCCCTCAGGTGAGGCCGTTCCCAAATTAAATCACAAAAGAGGGGCAGCCAGTCTGCGATGATCTGTGTTTATTTAGTAAATGGGTTGATTGCCCTCATTTGCGGAGATTAAGGGTTAATTCCCCAACGCAAAGAGGACAGATTTCTCCTAGGGTGGCCCTAGATAATTAAGGGGAAAAAATAAAATTCAAGTACTGCTCCCCCAGCACCCTTCCCACCCAGTGATGGCCTTTCGGTGGCCTTTCCAGCCAGGTAGCCACAGGCCCCAGTTCCAGTGAGGTTCTGACCACAGGGCGGGAGGGTTTGGTAAACAAAGGCTCAGGAATTCTGCAGGCCCCTTTAAACTGACATCTGGCAGATTCAGAGCACAGAACAGTTTCTCTCTCCCCCCCTCTCTGGCTTTGAAAGGCAAATGTTTTGAGGTTTGTGTTCTCTCCCATTCAGGGTTTTTAATCAAGTGGAGTCAAACCACTTTGTCTGCACCTTAATTGAAGAGCCTGGCTCTAGGGCTTAAAGTGCTATTTTACAATCATAAGGAGGAGGCAGGGAGAGGGAAAGGGGACCAAGTGGAAATGTGAAAGGGAAGGAACGCGGTGGGCAAGTGGCCGTTAAGGGCACACTCGGGGTTCTGCGTGCCCAGCCTTCCGGGCACACGTGGGGCACAGGTGGTGAGCCTCACCTGACTGGCTGTCAGGACCTGGAAAGAGCCTTACTTGGCTTTGTGGGTAACTTCCACGGCACACAGGATAACGCCCCGACTGTAGATGGTCCTGGCCCAGATGAGGAACCCCCAAATACAGCCATAGGCTCCCAGAGCCGGGCCAGATCGCAAAGCCCAGCTTCCTGGCTTCACAGACGAAGAAACGGGCTCAGGGAGGTTAACTGACTTGCCCGGGGCCCAGGGGTTAGTGACGGGAGGAGACCCCCAGGATTCTCCTCATTCCCCTGGCTGAAACGGGAGCCTTCCCTCTGATCCTGGGGAGAGAGAAATGCACCACATCCATCTCAAAATAAACTTGCATATACTCGGGAAGACGGTTAAATGACTTCATATATTTTTCCAAGTGAAACAACCAAATATTTTCACCTTGTCTTCCCATTTTGGATCCTGGCTGCACATTAATGCACATGGGGAGATTGTGGGCAGATTCTCCACGAGTGGGGGCTAGGAAGTAGTTTTTTAAAGTCGATTTTTCAAAAAAATGAAATCCTTCTACCACCACCCACACCCACACTCCCGTTGAGAATCACCTGTTTTGCTTATTTGGGCTACTCTTCCTGCTGGTTCCTTCAAGCCACTTAATTTACTTCGGGCATCCCAAATTTACATGCCACTTAAAAGAGCAGTTAACGGGACATGGCTGACACATTTAGCTGTGATTCCCAGGCCTTGTGTTCCATGCTCAGTCTTGCACCATCCTGCATTTCTGCAATTCGTGGTTTATTTTCACTGGACTTCATCTGACTGATGAATTGCACCATTTGGTTGAACAAATCAAACGTCTACCTTGTGAAAGGCAAAGCAGAACAGCAAGGCACAGATTCTCCTCTCAAATACCTTTAGTCAGATGAATAGGTTGGGGGTAAGGTAAGCACTAAAATACAAGAGATTGGTAAACAAAGGCTCAGGAATTCTGCAGGCCCCTTTAAACTGACATCTGACATTTGAGTAATATCACAAGAGCTGTGGAACCTTCAAAGGAAGATGGTGAAGAAAACTGACACTTGATGAATGTCTACTATGCGCCAGGCACTATGAGATAAGTTAGGATTAGGCGTGGCTGAGAGGCACACAAAAAAACTAAAATAATGTTGGCTTATTTTAAAAGAATGTTTATTTTGATCTCCTGTTTGAGAAATCCCAGGCTGGTCAGGTGCGCTACAGTGTTCGGGATCCTTCTATCTTTCTCTCCTTTCCCAAGATTACCTCATGTCTACAACAGCCTCTAGAGTTCCAGCCATCAGGAGGAGGGAAGGACGGTACGCCTACTCCCTTCGTGTTGCTCAGAACACTACTGCCGACATTCCACTGGCCAGACTTAGTAGATGGACACAGGGAGGCTTTGATATGGAGTCTTTATTTCCAGTGGTCGTATGTCTCGCTAAAGACTAGGGACTCTATTACTATGGGAGAAGGGAAGAACAGATATTGGGGAACAACTGGCAGCCTCACACCATGTTAAGGACCTTATATGCTTTAGAGCATTTATTTCTCCTAACGACTCATGAGAAAGAGATCTCCTGGGTCTTTACCGATAATTCCTACCCTGCAACACTTTTGCAATCACTCGGTATCAATTGCAATCCTAGGAGGTATCTTTTTCAATTCTATCTAAAACATGAGCAAGAGGAAGGTGGCTGCAAGGCTGAGCCTTGTTAGTCAACCCTGAATGGATGCCTCTCCTGGGCTGGCACTAATCCTTGGAGGTCAGCCTTCCACAGCTGTGGGCCCATCCACCAGGAGACAGTCAGAAGACATGTGCATTTTCACCCAGTGGTGTGTGCTACAGCCAGCTCTTTGAGGCTTGTCAGAGCTGCTGATGTCCATCTTTTCCAAACCCCAAGTTCAGTTGTTTGGTAATCAGTGCTAGTAGCAGTATTTACACCATGGAAATTGGCAAATGTATATAGATCAGGGACTTCTTCCTATAAAATCGGTCATTAAACATTTACCAACATACCACTGTAAAAAGTTACAACTTCAGCAAAAAACCAAAACCACAAAATATGCACCTAACTTGGTCTTTTATTTTATCGCTATGATTTGCATCCATAAAGATAAAATAAACCAGGATTCTGCCCTCTTGATGTTTTTGCCCATAGACCACAAAAAATCTTATAAATATTATTTCATTCATTCTCACAGCACCCTGGGAGGTGTAGTGACTTGCCTGAGGCAGGGCAGAAAATCGATGCTGAAAAGCAGAACTAAATTGGTCTGTACTGCCTCTGACACCCTTCCTATCCATCAATACAATGCCCTACAGACTAGGCATGGGTAGCAATCACCAAAGGTACTTTTACCTCACAACCCAAACACCCAAACTCTCTTTCTACATGCTATATTCTATCTAATGTTCTGTCCTTTGAGTATAGATTTCACAACCCAAATCGTCCCACCCTCTGCACTTGGAGGTTTTCCCCGGGGTTGTGTGTGGTCTTCAATTAATCAACTTCCTCTGCGTTCTTTCTCCCTCTAGTCCAATGGCATGTGTTGGAAAAAATAGTTGGCCAGAGTTAGAGTTCTGTTCTGATTCTAACAGAGGCAAGTGGTGTCAGAACCAATCAACATATGGTTTTATTTGTGAACCTTTCTCCGGACTCCCAGAGGGCAGAGACCCAAGAGTTGTTTCTCTCTTTGGCCTCACTTCCATAGTACTTTGGGAGTGAATGAATAATACTTATAATAAACAGTCTCTAAATTGGCTCCCAGTGATCCTCACCCTTCAGTGGATTTCCATGCCCACGTGTAGCCCCTGCTGTCCCTTGAGTATGGATAAACCTAGTGATTTTGTTTCTAATGAATAGAATAAGGCAAAAGTGACAGATGTCACTTCCAAAATTAGGTTACAGAATGACTACGCCTTCCATTGCCTTTTTTTTTTTTTCGAGAGCTCTCTGCCCCTCATTCTCTCTCTCTCTCTCTCTCTCTCTCTCTCAGCACTTGCTCTGGGGGAACAAGGTGCCATGTTTATTTATTTATTTTCTTATTTATGTAATTTATTTTCTTGAGGAAACTAATCCAGAATAGCCATGTTTTTAAAATATGTTTTTATTGATTTTAGAGTGAAGAGGGGAGAGAGAGAGGGAGAGAGAGAGAGAGAGAGAGAGAGAGAGAGAGAGAGAGAAATTGGCTGCCTACCAAACACACACCGACCCGGAGATCGAGCCCAAAACCTGGGCATGTGCTCCAACCACCAACCAGGAATTGAACTGGCGATCTTTCAGTGCTGGGGTCAATGCTCGACCAAGTGAGCCACACTGGCCAGGGCACAAGGTACCATGTTTTAAGTGGCCTTATGAGATGCCCACATCGCAAGGAACTGATGTCTTTGGCTGACAGCTAGCAAGAACCTGAGGCCTGCCAACGGCCATGTGATGAGTTGGAAATGGATACCCTGAGGCCTGCCAGTAGCCACATGAGTGAGTTTGAAAGCAGATCCTCCTCGAATCAAACCTTGAGGTAACTATAGTCCCAACCAACTCTCTGATTGTAGTCTCATGGGAGACCCCAAGCCAGAAGACCCACTAAGTACACCCAGATTTCTGACCCACAGAAACTGTGCAATAGCATTTGTTGTTTTAAGTTGTTACATTTTGAGGTAATTTGTCATATGACAACAGATAACTAATGCAACCCTCAAGCCACAAAGGCAATAGTCAAACATTTTCATGATATAAATTACCTCCACTGGGTGGGGCCTCGCACTCCTAACAGGACTTTAGCATGGCCTCCTCTTATTCAATCTTTAATGTTCATAACACTTAAAAGTCTGCTTTCAGGGTAAGACCGTTCCCATTTTGAGATTGATCCAACACCCCAAACTACACGGAAAGGAAGTAAGTCAATGGCAACCTGGCAACTGGCAACTCAAAAGTCCTCTATGTTATGAAGTCACAAATTATCTGGTAAAAGAGAGGCCAGAAAGGGAAGTAGACGCGATGCTACAAGCTGCCCTTTCTGGTCTTGCATGAGTAATTCTTGCAGCTGGAGTTTCACTACAACCACAGGATTGTGGCACCACGAAGGTGGCCATTTTCAAATCTGGCCTGACATCAGAATGTAATTCAACTAGATGAACCCGGGACTTGGCCAAAATAAGTAGCACTTAAATAACTGGGGCCAAAGAGTAGCATCACTTTTCTGTGGGGCCATATGGCTGTGACGTGAAGAAATAAAAGCCTTTGTTGTTTTAAAGGGCAGGGACAATTGGAAGTTCTGCAGCAGACAGTTACAAAACTTTCCACCCTCAGCTCACCAAGGAAGATACCAGCTAGTGGCTTTGGGAATTGGGTGTGGAAGGTGTTGCTTGGAAAAGAACATTAAATTGATCCTGGACAGAATGTGAACCAATGTTACTACATTTCTCAAAGAGGCTAAAAGACTCGTTAGCCCCTTAAATTGCGAATTCACTTTCCTGTTCTAACATCTCCTGGAAATCCTAACATTCTATATCAGGAGAGGCATGGAAGGCTACCCCACCCTCTCACAAAGAGCAAATTCTGATTTTTCCAGAATAATTTTGGAGTGAGGTGTTTTTTTTAATCATCTTAAAAACAAAACACTCTCCCCTGAATTGGGTTTTGCTTCTCTGTTTTTTATACTTGTCTGCCTGGGACACAGCAAGAAGACACTCCTCTGTGATCTTTTCCACCTGGGATGGGTTTTCTGCATCTTACGTGTAGATTGGTTTTAAAATATTGGATTCATCTTTTGTACTTTTCTTTTTAAATAATTATCCCTATTACCTAACACCAGGGAGCTGTCTGGGTCTATAATCTGAATAGAAGCTCATTAACTAAACTGGTTTTAGTTGCATTTGAGACACAGTATTTTATCTTGTCGGTTTTCATGTTATTTGATGACGGTGCTTGCAATTTCTCCCACAATAAGCAAAGGTGACTTAGATCAGGGGCCTGATGAATAAGCAAGAAAATTTGATTTAGAAAAGGAGAATATCCTGAAGCTCGTGAAGAGAAAAAAGGATTTTCAACCGCCCCACCCCCCACCCCCCCACCAGCACCACCACCACCACCACACACTTTAAATGACAAAGCAAAGCAGCAGCACTATCTTTAAGCAACATCTTTCAACACAGCATCAATGCTCC
The DNA here is from genome assembly GCF_000412655.1 of Myotis brandtii. NCBI lineage: Eukaryota > Metazoa > Chordata > Mammalia > Chiroptera > Vespertilionidae > Myotis > Myotis brandtii. The sequence goes on from NW_005354021.1 coordinate 609,842, forward strand.
CCAAGGTTAGGTAATAAGAATATCAATTTAGGAAGAAAAAAGAGGAGCCCTTAAAAAAATACAAGGAAGAAATGAGACATTTTAGAAGCAAATGTCATTAATCCTTCATATTGCCTTGAGGCAGAAACGCCCAAGTAAATTAAAAATACCGTCGTGGATGTGAGGGGGAGATGGATGCTTTGGAAGAAAACGATGAGGATTCCTGTTGAGGATCCGATGGAAAAACGCGAGCGTCTGCTGCCTTACGTTGGCCCAAGTGATTCAGCCCTCCAGTCGCATTAACAGGAGTGGGGAACCACAAAGACCTGTGGAAATAAAGAAAATAAAAGAAACACCGAGGAAGCCGAAGTCTCCCGTGAAAGGGAAGGAACCCAATTAATTGTCTTAGATTTCGGGATCAGTTTTTTCCCTGCTAGAGAAGAGGCTCACGGGGGGCAGCAGAGGCAGCAACTTCTGCAAACACGAAACCCGATCAGACACCCCTCAGGGCTCCAGCGCCAGGAGGAAGGGCTCGGCCAGGAGGAACGTTTGTTAAAGTATAGGATTGCTCTGTGACTGCGTGCGCGACAGAGAGCGGCAGATCTTTCCTTTCTCAACATGTCACTTTCCTGCGTGGGGATGCCTGATGTTCCCGGCTGCCCCGCGAGAGGGGAGAGGCGCCGGGACCCCCGCCCGCGCGCGGCAACTTCTGACCTCGCCTGGAGGAACCCGAGAGCGCGCGCTGGCGTCCAGTGCCTGGAGCGGGGCGAAGATGTGACGGAACAAAAGGACGCTGCCAATCAGAAAACGCTACCCGAGAACTAAAATTACCTCTCTTTGTGTTTTTGAAAACTCTTTAATTAGCACATGCCCTGTTTTCTAACACGCATTAAAACTTTCCTTCCCAGATTCCAAACAGAGGATCAAAGTATTGCTTCTGCAACTAAGATGGGAAAACAGGGCCATTGAAACCTCGCTTTAACCCGTACAGAGTGTTCCTAGGCACTCGGGCTCGGGGTACTTGTATAACCATTCACCCCCAACGCTTCGTTTTCTTAAAACCTCACTAAAGCTACCCCCCATCGCTGTACTCTGGGCCGTGCGCGCGGGCGGGGTAGTCTGGGGCCAGGGTCCCCTGCTCCCGCCGCTCTCGGAGGAGGGGTCTGCCCTTCCTCCCGCCTTAGTCGTCTCCCTCCTCTCGACTCCCTTTTCTCCTCGCTGCGGCCCCTCCTCCTTTTTTACAACCCGGAGTAGGGGGGAGAGGAGATTGTGGCCTCACGTGGTGTGTTGGGGTCTGGGGAGAGAAAAGCGATCTGCGAGGTGCACCCCCTTTCGCCCCTTACCGAACCCTACTAGTAGGACCCGGCTGCCCAAAAGTCCCGAGAAACCCAGCATTTTCAGACCCAGAAGGGCTACCGCGACTCTCTCTGCTCAGGCGCTGCGTTATTCTCAGTTTCTCCCCAAAAAAGTCTATCCCGATGCGCCATTCAGGGATGTGTTTTAGTGCACCCAGAAGAGGAACAAATCTCTCAAGCAAACTCCCTTTCTGGTGCGTGTACCCCCCCAACACCCGAGCGAATTCAGGGGTAAAAGTTTTTAACTTTTCTCTCCCAGCCCCCCGCCCCTCCCCGCAGGAATCCGCCCAGAGCGCTGCAGACGCCGCCTCTCAGGTTCCCTCGCCGGCCCCCTTCTGACTTCCACCCAATCCGAACGCGGCCGCACAGAAAACAAAGGCTGCCATTGGGCAGCCCTGGACCTCGAGGGCCCGC
>NW_005354021.1:611972-612192 GCF_000412655.1 Myotis brandtii
GGGCACCGGGACCTCGCAGCTTCCGACTCCGTGTAACTGGATTTCGAAAAAGAACTCACTGAGCTCTTGGTTCCAAGGCACCGATTGGACTCAGAGCGAGAAGCGGCCGTTCGGCTGAAACTTGGGGCCGAGCCTTGGGGGCTGAAGAAAGAGCGGGGAGTTGAAAAGAAGGCGAAGGAGGAGGCGGCGGCGAGCGGAGCCTCGAGGCGAGGAGGCGGGG
>NW_005354021.1:612644-613000 GCF_000412655.1 Myotis brandtii
AGGCGCACTGTCCGCGGGCGCCGGGGCGCAGCCGTACCACGGCGAGAAGGGCATCTCGGTGCCAGACCACGGCTTCTGCCAGCTCATCTCCATCCCGCTCTGCACGGACATCGCTTACAACCAGACCATCCTGCCCAACCTGCTGGGCCACACCAACCAAGAGGATGCGGGCCTCGAGGTGCACCAGTTCTACCCGCTGGTGAAGGTGCAGTGCTCCCCGGAGCTGCGCTTCTTCCTGTGCTCCATGTACGCGCCCGTGTGCACCGTGCTGGATAAGGCCATCCCGCCGTGCCGCTCCCTGTGCGAGCGCGCCCGCCAGGGCTGCGAGGCTCTCATGAACAAGTTCGGCTTCCAGT
>NW_005354021.1:613107-614889 GCF_000412655.1 Myotis brandtii
CCTACCCCACCGCGCCCTACTTGCCCGACCTGCCCTTCACCGCGCTGCCCCCGGGGGCGGCTGATACCAGGGGCAGGTCCTCCTTTCCCTTCTCATGCCCCCGGCAGCTCAAGGTCCCCCCCTACTTGGGTTACCGTTTCCTGGGCGAGCGCGACTGCGGCGCCCCGTGCGAGCCTGGCCGCGCCAACGGCCTCATGTACTTTAAGGAGGAGGAGAGGCGCTTCGCCCGCCTCTGGGTGGGCGTGTGGTCGGTGCTGTGCTGCGCCTCCACGCTCTTCACGGTCCTCACCTACCTGGTGGACATGAGGCGCTTCAGCTACCCCGAGCGGCCCATCATCTTCCTGTCGGGCTGCTACTTCATGGTGGCCGTGGCGCACGTGGCCGGCTTCCTGCTGGAGGACCGCGCCGTGTGCGTGGAGCGCTTCTCCGACGACGGCTACCGCACGGTGGCGCAGGGCACCAAGAAGGAGGGGTGCACCATCCTCTTCATGGTCCTCTACTTCTTCGGCATGGCCAGCTCCATCTGGTGGGTCATCCTGTCGCTCACCTGGTTCCTGGCGGCCGGCATGAAGTGGGGCCACGAGGCCATCGAGGCCAACTCGCAGTACTTCCACCTGGCGGCGTGGGCGGTGCCCGCGGTCAAGACCATCACCATCCTGGCCATGGGCCAGGTGGACGGGGACCTGCTCAGCGGGGTGTGCTACGTGGGCCTGTCCAGCGTGGACGCGCTGCGGGGCTTCGTGCTGGCGCCCCTGTTCGTCTACCTCTTCATCGGCACGTCCTTCCTGCTGGCCGGCTTCGTGTCGCTCTTCCGCATCCGCACCATCATGAAGCACGACGGCACCAAGACCGAGAAGCTGGAGAAGCTCATGGTGCGCATCGGCGTCTTCAGCGTGCTCTACACCGTGCCCGCCACCATCGTGCTGGCCTGCTACTTCTACGAGCAGGCCTTCCGCGAGCACTGGGAGCGCACCTGGCTGCTGCAGACCTGCAAGAGCTACGCGGTGCCCTGCCCGCCCGGCCACTTCCCGCCCATGAGCCCCGACTTCACCGTCTTCATGATCAAGTACCTGATGACCATGATCGTGGGCATCACCACCGGCTTCTGGATCTGGTCTGGCAAAACCCTACAGTCGTGGCGCCGCTTCTACCACAGACTCAGCCACAGCAGCAAGGGGGAGACTGCGGTATGAGCCCTGCCCCCTCTGCCCCCCACTCCTTAATAGAGGGAAAGGCGCGGGAGGGAAAGAACTTCTAAATGGGGGGCTTGTTCCTGAACCTCCTCCCCCTCCAAGGAGAAGTGACCTGGAAGGGAAAAGGTTTCTGTGGGTGTGGGACGAGGTTTGGAAAGGAGGCCTGAGTGGGAAGACGGTTTGGATGAAAGGACTTCTGGCAAAGACTTGCAGGCTAATGATGATGATCCTAATAACGATGGTGTTTGTCATGGACGGTACGGACGGCCTGGGCCTGTGGAGAGGAGTGAGACCAGCAGGGAGTGCTGAGTGTCTCCCAGCTCCGGCTGCCCTGGGGCTGTGAGCGATTCCCCTGCTGCTAGACCAGCGGCCTGTCCTCACTCCCGTGAGGCCCGGGTGAAAGGTACAGCTCTGTCTGTGGCGGCCGCTTTGTTGAAAAAGGGTGGACTCCCTGCGGTGCCCTTGTCAAGCGGTGGTCAAACCATAATCTCTTTTCACTGGGGCCAAACTGGAGCCCAGATGGGTTAATTTCCAGGGTCAGACATTACAGTCCACAGTCTCTCCTCCCCTGCCCCCTCCCGCCTGTTGC
>NW_005354021.1:614984-638575 GCF_000412655.1 Myotis brandtii
CTCTCCCCCCCCCTTTTCTCCTTTCAAGTCTTGAAAAATAAGCATTTGGAAGTCTTGGGAGGCCTGCCTCCTGGAATCCTAATGTGAGGATGCAAAAGAAATGAAGGTAGCCTTTGGAGATGATGCAAAGGAGTAGTAGGTATTTCTGCTTTTATTTTATTTTCTGGGGAAAGCCGGAGGAAGAGAGAAGGGTGTTTTGTTTTGTTTGATACCCTGAAAAGAAGTGATGACTTGTTGCTTTTCAAAACAGGAATGCATTTCCCCCCTTGTCTTTGTTGTAAGAGACAAAAGAGGAAACAAAAGTGTCTCTGAGGAAAGGCGTAACTGTGAAGACAGCAAATTTTACAGGCAAAGTAGCGCAAACCTGAGGTTTCTTCTCTCTGGATGTTAATTTGGTTGAGATAAACATTCCTTTTTAAGGAAAGGTGAAAGGCAAGTGTGTTTCCGTACCCCCATTGGGTCAGAGATTCTGACTTGGCCAAAGGAAATGCAAGGGGGTTTGTTGTTTGCTTTATATCAATTTTAATTCAGAACACATGATCCAATGAAATGGGCTCTGTTCAAATGTGAAGGGAAATCCCTCCCTTCATTTTTTTTTTTCTTCCTAGAAACCTGCCTGTAGGTTTCCTTTCTATATTTTTTCTCCAACTTGAATCCTCCTAGGTAAAAGGAAGAGCATAATGTTTTCAGCCTCCATTATACAGACAAGTTAAATTTTAGAACTAAGAAAAATTTTTGTCCTGTTGTCATAGTCCCATAAATCCATCTATAACACATCATGTGTATGCTGATCCCGTCTTTGTGTGGCTGGGTGGGGAGGTGACCTGCAGAAATGATAGTAAATGAAGAGGACTATTCAAATGAGGGGCCCCCTTCTTAAAGAAAGTCATTAAAAGAAGGTAAACTTCAAAGTAATGCTGGAGTCCTTTGAAATGTGCTGGATGACTTAAATTTATTAATCTTAAATCATGTACTTTTTTTTTTCTATAATAGAACTCTGATTCTTTTGCATAATGGCCTAAAGCTGAGCAGAGGATCATGGGAACTAACCTTTACTCCACCTTTGACACCACCCTCCAATCTTGCAACACTGTCGTATTTCTCAAAACAGTTTTAAAATGCTGTTTTGAACAGTTTTTAAATCATAGAGGGTACGGTCAGGAATACAAGTTACTTTCTATAATGTTCAGTCGAGTGGAGCTGCTTTTTATATTAAAGTTATTGACCTTGGGTTTCTTACATCTCCAAAACTGTCTCATTTGTCAGATTTTTAAAACTCCCACCACGCAGTTCTTTGGCATCTTTTGTGTTGTATCTCTTGCATGTGAAATTTGTAAAATAGAGACAAGTGCGGTATGTATATTTTGTAAATCTCCCATTTTTGTAAGAAAATATATATTGTATTTATACATTTTTACTTTGGATTTCTGTTTTGTTTTGCCTTTAAAAGTCTACAAGGAAGCCCCACTTTATCACATGTACAGATCACAAAATAAATTTTTTTTAAAATACCAAGTGAATGTTTATTTAGTTTACAGTGCCCATATATATCAGTCAGCCAAAAAACTAAGCTTTAGTGGTATGGAAACAAGGTGTGAGGAAACACATTGGATGGGTCTCAAAGAGGAAGAGATGGTCTATAGGGTATCCCCCCAAAATGTATACACACTTTGAATAATTATCAATTCCAAAATGGGTTAAATCTGAAAAAAAAAAAAGAAACATCAATTGAGCTATCATCAGCTATTAAAGTGTGCATACATTTTTTTTTTTGGGGTCTCTTTTTCATTGTATTTTTTAAAAAGATCATGAATGCCTTAACTGTCCCTTAATTTTTTTCCTGTTGTTGCTGCTTCCTGCCTGTCTCCACACCACCCACCACACACTCCGGTAAGCCTTTTCACATCCTGCTTTGGATAACTGACTGAAGGTCCAGAATAAGCATCGCTTTTAAAGAGCTGCTATCTGATCCATGTTTTTACTTCCCTTCAGAGGTGAAGTACGTATTCCAGAGAGAACTAGAAGATATTGTTGGTCTGCTTTTCTTGGGAAGAATTCAGTAAGGGGTGTGTGTGTGTGTGTGTGTGTGTGTGTGTGTGTGTGTGTATGTAAACTGATTCGTGTTTTGCATTATCCTGATGAACCTTATCTGAATTGTTAATACCTAGGTCCCTTGGGTTCAGGTGGCTGGGAAAGTCCTGGGACGGTTCCAGATAATAGCAAGGGCCTTGCCTAAGGAGCATTCCTCAGCTGTAAGCTGCATTCTCCCTTCTAGGTCAACTGAACCAGAGGTCAAGTGACTCCCCGAGGTGGCAGTGAAGGTGGCAGTGACTCAGCAGCTCTGGCAGGAATAGACTCCAGGCCTCACCCCAGGGAAAGCCTCAGAAGCCACTGAAGCTATTCTTCCCTCTTGTCCCAGAAGCCGACTTTGGAATCAGATTAGACTGAGAAGCCTTCACTATCCAGGCACTTTGATATTAAACAGTCCCTCCGGGAAATGATGAAGGCATTCTTAAATACTTCCAATTCCAAGCCTGCTAGCTTTGTTTTGTTTTTTTTTTCACCTGCCTCTCTTCTTTAATTCAGGTGCTGTTTCCTGGCTTTTCACAATACAGTTGCCTCATTCTCAGGCGGCCCTGGAGACCCAGCAGTAGCCTGGATGCCGCTGTGTTTCTTCCCTTCCTCGGCTCTGAGGTTCTGCACTTCTAAAGCCCCACAGAATCAGTTCTGTTTTTGTTTTAATTAACAGGCTCACACACATGGCTGGTGTGCTTCACAAATACACAGAGTGCAAGCCAGCGACAGACGGTCCTCCCCAGGAGGAGGAAGTCAGGCGGCTGCACTCTGTGCAGAGAGCGGCTCTAAGATCCTCCTGGGTTTGAGCATCACAATGGGTGTGAGGTCACCCTCACCTGGGAAGATCTGGGCATCCAGGAAGGCAAAAAATAGCCGCTTCTAGTCTCTTAAGGTTTATCCAGTTTTTGTTCATAAAATGACACCTTTTAGGTTAAAGCATGCTTTTTTTTTAACACCACACTAATATGGCCTATTAAGAAGAATGTTTGCTTTTAGGGTAGGTGGAAGGCTCCCAACAGGGTTCTTTGCTCACAAATTAACTGCTACAGGCACTTAGACCCTTCTGCGGGGAGAGCTGCGTGACTGCTCCTGTAAATGTGTCCCTTTCCTCTTCCCAGCACCGCCTGGTCCTTCGGGGCTCTCAGAGATGGAAGAGCATCGGTCTTTAGTGAGGGAACAAAGACTGTGTATGAATAAATTACTACCTGCTTTTTTGTAAGCAGAGATAAAAGTGCTCGGTTTAATTCCTTTCACGTTGTGGTTGTCCTTAATGTAGTTCTTTTTTTCTTTCTAAGTAATTTTTATTTTTGAAATAACTTTACTATTTCATTATATTCATATGGAAAAAATGTAAAGACAAAAATATAAAGAAAATTAAAAGTATCCAGTATACCCCCAAAATACAATAACAAATGATTATTTTTTTTCTAGTCTTTTTTTGTGTGCATTTACAAACACATCAGTCATGTGTGTGAGCCTGCTAATTAGAATTTTGAAACAAAATTAGTACTGTAAAATGCTTACATACCCTTTTTTTCATTTTATAGTATAGAGCAACCAATTCTTTAGGACATTAATTAATAGTATATAAAAACACGATCTTCAGTTGGCTGCTTCACAATCTAATTAGAGCTAACCCATCATGTATCCCCAATTTTTGGATATTCAGTTGGTTTTGAATATTCGCTATTAAAACTAACACTATATTAAACATCCTTCTTTATATATAGTTCTTTGGATGCATTTTTAATTTTTTAAAGATAAGAGGAGTAAAGTAACCTGCATAACAAAGTGGAAGCATTTTTAAGCCTTTTGATACATTTTACCCAACTCTCCCCAGAAAGATTGTACCGATTTACAGTGATACCAATAGTTCGAGTTCCATTTTGTCTTCATATTCCTTGGCAACATAGGAAATTGGATGTCGCCTCCCACCCTTTATTGTTAGGAATTTAATGAGGGGAGAGGGATGGTGTGCTCTTGTCTTTTTTTCTAAGGTGTAGGGATTTTTCCACGTGTTTACTGGATGTTGGCTTTCCCTCTGTTTTTTGAAGCAGTCCATGTCTTTCAGAAGGCATCTTCCACACTGGCCTGGTATGGTCTGATCACCTGTTCTTCCTTAGCGGGCAGGGGCATGAAAGCTTCTCCACGTTTCTAATCGAGCAGGAATTTCCCAAAGGACTAGAATGAGAAAGTCTTCTTATCTTTTGGGCAGCCATGCTATTTTAATGTGATAAAACAGAGAAATGGGCCTTATTCTTCAGGTTAGGGAGGATTTCTGACCATTCCATGGACCCTATCTGAGGTATGGCAGTGAGGAGTAAATCTTACTGGCTTTTTTTTTCAGGGCCTTTAAATCCTGGTCCCCTGAAACCACTTCTGATCTTTCCAGCAATGTTAATCTGTTGTCATGGCGATACTTGCTTCGCAAAGTCCAGCCTCTTTAGCAGGAAGCACCTCTGGAACTGTGGTCATGTGGATGACATCCGCCCCCCAGGTGTGACACATGGAGCTTTCTGTCCATGAACTAAAACGAGTCCTACAATTGTGAGCATTGTCCCTTTTGAGTGGCACCTGAGTCCTAGCTTCTTAGCCGTCTCTATGAGGACCTCTCGTAGGGGGCAGAGTGGCTCAGTCTCTGGAGTAGGGCACACGCCTCTGGCACAGGAACGACTCCCATCACGGGAGGTCAGAGGCCTCATGGTGGTCCTGGGATGAACTGGCCAATAATACCACCGGCTCACTCTCTTCCCTCAAGGAACTGCAAGCTGTGGTCACTGTGACATGAGAACAGCCTCCTCCTTCAGAGCCCAGATGTTCGCCTGATGACTTTTGAAGGCATGGTGGTACGCTGCCTCCCATGCCTGGCAAAGAGGATGCAATCAGCAGTCTCTATCTTCCCCCAAATTAAGGCATCAGAAGGCTCACCAAATGGACTGAGCACACATTCCTCGGTTCTTCCTTCTAAGATTTCTGGATCATCCAGGCCTGTTCCACAAATTATTCAAATCTTCACAGCATGGGGGGGGGGGCATGTCTGCACCCAGAAGAGGCTGGGGGGGTGGACACATGGGGCAGAGAAGCAGAGTGGATTTTCGCGTGCAGCCTGTAGTTGATTCTTACCTAAGACTTTTAGAAGCTCAGGGATTTTTTTAAGGAGGTGCATCTAAGCAGGAAATATGTGAGGGAGAGTGTTTGTGAAAGGGCACGTGTAAAGGTTAAGAGAAATATTGGCAGGAGTTTGGTGTTAATCCCTAGATAAGGGGCAGAAACACTTGTGAAAATTTTCTGCAGTTTATAAAACAAAATTAGTCTCCACAATAACTGCACACAACACCTAATCTTTTAAAGCAGGTATGTCAGCAATCTTGGCAAGGATAAATGTCCTGTTGATAGCGTTTTACTGTTAGAGGAAAAGTAGAATTTTTTTTTTAATGTGCTTGTAGAAAATAGTGATATTAGAGATTCTCTGAGTAGAACTATGAGTGTAACAGCTGTAGGTTTGAACCCTGTAATTATACCAGGAAATTCTCTTCCAACTCTCCCATCTTTAATTTCACTGAAAAAGCAGGTGGCTATTTATAGATGGTATATTTTTATGTATGCATATGCGGATGGTGAATACCAGTCTCCAGGGCTCCAGGAAATCCTAGAAGAGACCAAAAGCACTCCAAAGTGGACTTAAACAATTTGTAGATCTGGCCTATTTTTCTCTTATTTCACCCTCATAAAACTTGATTCTTCAACTCTTCAATTTGTGACACTTCTTACGTCTGAATCTGTGTTCCTCGCATTTCATACAAAAGTGAACTAGTTAAAAGGGTACCGTTAAAATGCCAGGACTTTGGGAAACACACATTGTGTCTCTTATTCTCTTAGATTGGGGGGGGGGGGGGGAATTCAGTCACTTGGAAATTTCTCAATTAGTGCCACAGGTGTAGAAAAAAAGGAAATTTGACCAAGACAATACTAACTTGTAAGTGACCCAGTTCGAGAAGTACTGACCAAGTGGCCACTACATAAAAGGCTTGATGACAGGGACCAGAGGGATTACAGATAAAAGCAAGAGGCACAGTCCACCTGGAAAACTTGCCACATCGCTCAGGGCAAGGAGGGCATCCCCAAGGGGAAACAAGCAACTAATTATATTTCTAGACAGAGTTTGGCAATATTTGGAGCCCAAATGTTATTTAGAATAATATTACTTGACATTTGGTGGCATTTACTGTTTTCAAAAGCCACTTTCACATTCATTATTTGACTTTATCCTCACAGTTATTATAACAACCCTTTAATGTGGAATCATTCCTATTTGAAAGATGGAGGTGGTTGTCCCTAAACCTCTTTCAGGAGACTTTACACAAACAAAATAAAATGGAGGCTATTGTGAAGGATTCCAAAGTGCATTCGCTGGGGGCCTGCTTCACTTTGCAGGAACTCTTAGGGAGCTCAGGCCCACCTTTAATGCCGCACGGCTGCTTGGCCCTGGCCTCAGATTCCGTTTAGAGTTTGAGAAGTGGTCTCTGAGAAGTGGGCATATTAGGAGCAAAAAGGGGGCAATTGGGAGGCAGAGACAAATGTGTGGGGAGTTGGCAGTGGGGCAGTAAGTCCCATACAGTCGTGAAGGAAAACAAGCTACTCAGATGGTCAGCTTTTCACCCTCAGAAAATAGGATCCCCAGACTTCAGCTGGGCCTTGCAGATTCTAGAGGACAATTCAAAGGGAAAAGTATCTTGGGGGAGGTATGGCAGGTCAGGGGATAGGAAATACAGCAGCAGCAATGAAAGCTTGTGTGACATAACTTAGCACCAGTTTTACTTTTTCATTTCCAAAGGAAAACAAATGGCACGTAGCATTGAGCTCCAGTTTCCAGGTCTGGGGTAGCTGGAGGGAGACTGGGTGGCAGCTGGTCCCTGGCTTGCAGCAGACGAAGAGAACAAGTCCTTGAGCTAAAATCATACATTATCTTCAGCACCAACAAATTGTTTGTTGAGGACCTAGGATGTGCCAGGGTGCTGGGCTAAGCCCTGGATACAGCACACTGGCTTCTGGAACGTGTTTCCGAAGCCTTAGCCAGAGCTAAGCACATGCTTCTCATCTCACTTAGTCTCTCCAGTGGGGAGTGGACTAAAGACGCCTTCCTTTGTGTTTGCAAACCACACAGGCATACCATGTTCTACTGAGCTCCGCTTTATTGAGCCTCGCAGATATCGCGTTTTTCACAAATTAAAGGTAACACCAGCAAAAAGATTATGACTCGCTGAAGCTCAGGTAATGGTTAGCATTTTTTAGCAATATCGTATTTTTAGACATAACGGTATTGCACACTTAATAGACTACATTACAGTGTGAATATAACTCTTATATGTAGTGGGAAACCAAAAAGTTCATGTGACTCCCATTACTGGGATACTTGCTTTATTGCAATGGTCTGGAACAGAACCCGCAATATCTCCGAGGTATGCCTGTATCCTTCTCCCCATGATCCTACAGTACTAGCGACAAATAGGCAACTAGACCTTGGTCATATTCTGAAGACGGGAAACCATGAGGTTAGCAGCAGCTTGTTCAAGGTCATGAGTAATCCCAGGCCAGGCCCGGCCACAATAAAGGATCACGCAGGTCTCCCACGGACTCTGAATCTAGCGGGCTTTCCTTCAGAACAGTGTGCTTTGGAGGTTCGGTGTGGCTAGAAGGAGAGGAACCCAAGAGGGCCAGGGGAGAGATAGGCGCTGGGAGGAGCTTTGTGAAAGGGGGCGTGATTGTACAGACATACTGTCAAGGGCAAGGAAAATTGGCTGTTCACACTTTGGTGATAATGATCATGATCTTTATAATTGCTCACATTTTTTTGCACATTGACTATACGCTAAGCCCTGGGTACAATATGGCCTAGTAGTTAAGACACAAAGCCCTAACCACTGGCACTTGGCATCTAATAAGTGATACATATCAGCATCAGTATTAATATATAATTATCTCATTTATTCTTCACAACCACCTTATGAGGTGGGTACCATTGTTCCCTCTTTTAAGCTCTGAACGGTGAGCTCAGAGCAGCAAAATTGGCGGTAGCCTGTGCCTCTAATCACCACGCTACAAATATTTACTAAGGTCTTAATGTCTTCCGTTCTGTTGTTATTAATTTAGCCCAGGATTGAAGTGAGAATAAGTCAGGAAAAGAATTTACATCAGAACAGAATGAAATTGAGGAGGCAACCTCAGCGCCAGTCCCCGGGAAGTATGTTCATGTTTCAGTGAGAGTAGAAAGCTCTCGGCCGTAGGAATTCGCCATCAGTACCCCCAGCTTCCAGCATCGCAGGCATTTGCCAGTGCTTCTGCGGCATTCTTCAGAAGCCAAATGGCTTGATAAAGTCAGAAGAGCCCCGGAAAACAAGAGCAAATGTTTCAAACCAGACCGACCTCTCAAGTCACAAAGAAGTTTTATTTTACTAGTACTGTTGGCACAAGTGGCTGACAAAAAGAAGGCTAAAAATTAAACTTTCAAGTTCTTCATGCAGGGTCTACTTTAGGGGAGCTCCCCCTACAAAAGGGGGCTCATATTTCACAGCAAGAGTTAAATGAAACAGCAAGGAAATTCAGTTAGTTCATCTTGGACGAGAGGAAGGCGATATACAATTCCTCCATTCACCTAGTGCAGTGGTCGGCAAACTGCGGCTCGCGAGCCACATGCGGCTCTTTGGCCCCTTAAGTGTGGCTCTTCCTAAGCCTTAGGAGTACCCTAATTAATAACAATGTACCTACTATATAGTTTAAGTTTAAAAAATTTGGCTCTCAAAAGAAATTTCCAACGTTGTACTGTTGATATTTGGCTCTGTTGACTAATGAGTTTGCCGACCACTGACCTAGTGGTTTGGGGTCCACAAGTTGTACAAAATGTTTACTTCAGATATCTATGTCCCCATTCAGAGCTCACTCTTATATTTATAACTGAGCAGTTGAAGTGGCCACTGAAAAAAATCTAAATGCCATCTCTGCTGTCCAATCAGAAGGCTACCTAACTTGCCTTTTCTGGTTGTTAAATGATAAAGCACAATCTTCTACTAGTCAGAGCACCAGGTTTGGACTCTGCTGATGAATAGAAATACTCAACAGGTTACTGCGTGTGTAGGAGTAGACATTACTGTGTCTCTTAATCCTGGCTATTTGATTAAGAAAATAAAAGAATTCAACCCAGTGTTAGCCTTTTGCATAGGATCAGCCTTCAAGAAAAATCAGAATGGAGCCGGCTTCATTTTCCTCAGAGACACTTCTTTTAACCTAGAGATCTTTCTTACCTGTCACTCTACACCAAGAAAAAGGAAACACAAAGATGAAATGTGTTTAAAAAAAAAAAAAGATCAAAGGGAAAAGCCAGGAGGGGGAGATAGCAAGAAAAAATTCTGAACACAGCCCTGCTTCTGAGCCACTGACACCTTGATTCGTCATTCCTTTGACAACTTTTAGGTGAATTTCCATCATTACTCTCATTCCCTTTATCCCAGAGTCATAATAAGCAGGAACATTAATTGAGGGTTTTGATGTACCAGACACATACATGGAGTGTGGTACCCACTCTACACACCTTACCTTATTTGATTCCCTCAACAGCTCTCTGAGATAGAAACTATTATCCCATTTTAAAGATGGAGAAAGCTGAGACACCAAGAGATTAAGAAATTTGTCCAAGAGCCCTTGACTCCCACACTGTAGTACATCCCTCTTCCTACTTTGTCTTCCAACCATGACTACTAAATTGTTGGTATCTATAGAATCGATTCGGTTTCTTTGGAATATCACTAAAACTGTGATTAGTTTTGGGGGGGCGGTGGGAGTGTGAAATGCATTTATTCTAAGACATGTGTACCTTGTTAGCAGGGAATCAGACCCTGCTTTTCCATGATCTCTCTTCATCCCACTTAACAGAGGATCACAGGAGGACCATGGCCACCAGTGGTAAGCTCATAGATGTGTGGAGCCAAAGTGGGTTTGGATTTAGTTCATTGTGTTTTACATAAAAGGGGTCCAGGGGAGCTTGATAAGACATCCCCCTCAGGACAAAGTGACTCCAGAATATCAACATCCAAGTCCACATGACTCAGTGAATGTGCTTGCAAGGGTTCACCATATCTAATCTCCAAGATTTCCCAAAGATGGGGGATTTGACAGGTAATAACAGATTCCCTAAGGAGTTTGGGAGTTGTTTGGGAAAGATGAGTTAATGACTCCCTCCAAGCATGAAAAAAAGTCACCACTGGTATTCCAGTTTGGGGAAATAACTTCAGCTCCCTCGTTGAGTGCATGGTGCTAAGATGGTCAAGGGACACAAGAATGTCTCCCAGCCAACATGGGCTCTGTTGCCGTCAGCCTGAGCGATCCCTTTCCCATACCTGGGCATCCAGGATAAGCCCACATGGATGTTTAGAAGCCCATGCATTCGCATGGTTGGAAGAATAAAGCAAAGCAGACAATTTTTATCAGAGCCGGTTATTGTAGCTCCCTCTATAGGACTTGTCTCAGGGGAGAGGGAGTACTTACAAGGCATATCATGCTCCCTCTGCCATTGCCAGGGACTGGCTTGCTTTATTGTAAGCTCTCAGTGTTTAAGAGGCATGCAGCCCTGTAGGCTCTCGGTGTTTAAGAGGCATCCTGAACTGTTGGGACAAGGGCAATGGTTTGAGATCCAACAGCTGGTGCCATATATTTTATTCTGCCAGCAGCTTCAACTTATCCTTGGCTCTGTCCTCTCTCTTAACCCCCATAATCGGCCAACCAACTTGAATTCTAGTTCCTCCACATGGCCACCATCTCTTGCTTATATCACCATAAAGGCTCCCTAACTGGTCTTGCTGCCTCCATTTTGGTCCCTCCTCTAATTCGTCTCCACCCTGTGCCAGAGGAATCATGGTAAATGCAACTGTGACTATGTCTCTTCCTTGTTTAAAATCCTAAGCACGGCATACAAGGCCTTCCATAATCTCCACCAAGCTCTCCAGCCTCATCTCCCACCATTTCTGCACTGATCCGTTTACAGTTGCCTACATACTCATGTATCACAGGAATTCATTTTTTGATGAAAGGAAGACTCTGTAGCTATTTCAACTGCTGAAAGCTAATCGAGCCCCGTATTGGATACGCTCCAGCTCTCTTGCTCTCTGCCAAAATGGACAGGAATGTGAATCCAGAAGGAAATCAGAATAAAGACATAGATATCTACGTCATCACCCTGGGACACTCCTACACCATCTTGGGACAACGAAAGGAATCCCAAGAAGAAGGGATATTACTGACTTAAAAAAAAAAATCAAACAAGATCATTAAGTATTATTAGTGCCTAGGCAGTGATTTGTCTTATAATACTTAACTTCTAGTGCTCAGCAGAACATCCAGTACAAAGTGATGCTCAGTATACTGGGTTGGTTAGTGTTCCCCGAAATTCATGTCCTTCCCAGAACATCAGAACCTGACCTTATTTGGAAATAGGGTTAGATGTAGTTAATATAGTTAAGATGAGGTCATACTGGAGTAAGGTAAGCCTTTGATCAAACATGACTGTTGTCCTAATTTTTTTAAAAAAGGAAGAAAGACACACAGGGAGAATGCCATGTGATGACAGAGGCGGAGAATGGAGTTATGTGTCTAAGAGGCAAAAACACCAAGGATTGCTGGCAACCACCGGAAGCTAGACGAGGCAAGAAAGTGTCCTCCCTAGAGCCTCCAGAGAGAGCATGGTCTTGTTGATGTCTTATTTCCGACTTAGAGCCTCCAGAACTGTGAGAGAATAAATATCTGTTGATTTAAGCCACCTAGTGTATGGTAATCTGATAAAGCAGCCGTAGGAAAGTAGTACCCTCAGTGATTATCTGTTGGATAAATAAATAAAATGAATGAATGGAACACATGTGGAAATTTATTTGGAGCCAACTAAAGTATTAGAAACCTTAGAAATATGATTTATAGGTTATCAGCCAAAATCCACTTCTCCTGTCCCATGACCCCATAACTAGATTAGAGCTGAACATAGAGTTGGAATATCTAAATACTAGCTTTGCTTTAGACTGGCTATAATACCTCACTACAGCTGGAGAACAAAACTAAGAACCCAGAGGTTCTTTTCAAGAAATCATAAGTCCTTTTGGAAATTTGATAGAACTGTGGGTTCAGGCCCCAGAAATTACGCAAGTCTGGTCATATACACTCAAGATTGCAGACAACTTCCTCCTACCTCCCCAAAACCATTGAACCAAGATTAAGAGCTCCTTAATTAGAAGATACAGGTAGAATATTTAGGGTTTTTCACCAATTCTTTGGACACAACTAAATAGAGAAAAGGGTTAACAGAATTGTTTCTCCTCTTTAAATGAGGCCATGTCAAGCCATGGGTCCCCCATCATTTGGAATGGGCTTCAATCGCTCATCTCAGAATGACGATGGACTACAGGAGAGCAACCTGGCCTGGCAATGTAGAGACCTGAATTCCAAATCCAGCTTTGCCATTTAATTCTTTTGTTCTTTTTCTCTTCTATTCAACCTCAGCCCCAGTAAAAATGTGGATGCTTTTAGGGTCAGAGGACAGGTTAATGAGATAATGCTGGTAAAGCACTTTGCCCCTAGGAAAAGGTTCCTATGTAAACATGAGATATTATTAGACATTATCAAACTTCAGCCCAGCCAGCAGTGGCCCGGCCAGAGGTGAGTTCTCTTCCTTATCTACTGTTTGGCCAAATTGGGCTTTTTCTCAAAGGCAAAGAGTGTGGGAGGTCTCCTGTTGACTGGTGTTGGGGGCTCTCTGATAAGTGGGCCCTATCCTCTCCCTCTGAGCAGTGCAAACAGATCATTTGACCACATGTGATTACAGGCTCCCTTCTTTACTAGCAGCGAACCCAAATCTCCTTGTGCATACATGTTAAAGCAATCATCTTTAGGGAATTCTTCCTTTCCCATGTGTACAACGTCAATGTGAGTTACTCAGATTTATTGGTAGAAAAATAAATCTTATTTCATGTTTGGTGGTTGTGATTTTTTTTATTATCTCTTAGGAATGATTACATAGAATTTTCCCCTTCTGCTGTTCTTGGCCAATTTGAAAAAAAAGGAGAAAATACATTGGTTTCAGGAACATTGGTTTTAGAACTTACTAAAAGTAGCAAAAGATCAATAAAGAAATTAAATAAATAAATAAAATTAAAAAGTAGCAAAAAGAAAAGAGTAATTTCTACAATTACTAAATTGTAATCAAACTTAAATGCTTCAAACTAACATTCTCTGTTCTCTTAACCACCACAAAAAGAAAAAAAAAGGGGGGGAAAAAGCCAAAAAAGGGTGAGGGAAGGAGCTTCTTGAGTTCTATGGGAATTTGTGTGGTATGTTGTATTGTTGGTTTTTTTTTATTTCAAGGGAGTTTTTTCATCATCAGAATTGACAAGGGCAACGAACTGAGAGAAACCTAAAATGACAGCAGTAATTTTCATCAACATGAGGATAACATAGAATCTTAACTCAGAGCCCTCAGAAATTTCACTACAAAGGAAAAAGAGTTCACCCACAATTACCCACTCCTCATGCGCACATACTAAGGGTACCAGACATACATTAGCCAGTACTCTCAGCATCTGGTCAAACTAAGTTTCAACAAATTTCATCAGTTGTACTTTTCAACTAGCAGGATGATTTTTTTTTTAAAGAGATTGTTAAATCCTAACCATGCAGAGTATAAAAAAATCTTCACTCCTTCCATCCGTCCCCTCTTCCTCCTTCTGTTCTTCCTTCCTCCCTCCTTCCTATTATGTACCAGACACTGCTGAGTAAATGTGAAGGACACATTCTATTACCTATAAGGTCAGTATTTAAACCATTGGGATTGCAGATCTCACAACTTTGGGATGGACAGAGATGTGCCTTGGGAAGATAAAAGTGTATTTACTGTAAGAGAGAGAGACAGGGAAAGTGAAGGAGAAGGAGGCAGATAATTGTTAAAAATGAGTACCCTTGGAGGGTCTATTTCAGACAAGTTTGAAAGGTGTAGTTATGATCAACTGCTGCTATTCTCACCACTTTACTTCCTCCCCTTTTCCTCCAGTGGATCAAACATTTAACAGTTATTCAGAACCATCTTAGGTGACCCCCACTCCAACCTATGATGTCTGATCTATGTGTTTGTACCTGAGGTATGTGTATTCACCTCACAGGCTAAATTTTGAAGGTGTGGCATTCTCCTAGCTCTTTTCCTCTCTGAATGTGTCCTAGGAACATTCATGCCTCATTAAAAAGCAGGAAGGATAAATGAAAGAGAATCCCAGTAGGTTTTAGAAAAAAAATGCATTAAAGTTATTTAAATACATATTTAACGTTTACTAAAAATAACTTGGGTTGCAGGAGAAAATTAATTAGACAAAAAGCTTCTAATCAGAATTATGCTATCTGATTGCGTAATTAGACCTGGCGTTTAGGCCATCCTAACGAGTTTAGTTGAAAAGGAAGAGAGATCATTGTTTATTGGAATGGCAATAATTTGGTTTTCTTTAATTGACTCCTGGTGTGAATATGTTGATGCCTGCTGTTCTCTAAGAGGCAGCCTGGAAAGTTTCCAGGAAAAGTTCACATTCCAGGGACAGTGCTGGAATCTACTCTCCATTGCAACCCAAGTCTGCCATTGGGGCTTGAGTCAGTTCCAGCACAGTGCCAGCTTTCAAAGGCAGCCTCAACTGGCAGCAGACACCACAGCTGCACCAGGGGCAAGATGAGGAGCCCAGCTTTGAGCTTGGCCATCAAGATAATGGAGGGCACTTCCAAAATCTTACCTTCACCGTGTTCTAAAGCATTAAGTTCACCAAAGGCTCTGGCTTCAGAAGCCAACAGGGTGGACTTGGAAACAGCATTAACCTTCTGACATGAAGTCACCCCAAAAAGAGCTGCAATGAAGGGGAAGTGGGGAGTGCTAGAGCTTTCTCTTCCCAGTGTTTCCAAATGTCCAAAAGTAGTGTTGCCAATTGCTTGCTAAAAATTAGTACATTCCATGGGAATTTAATAAGGGGCAAAATAAAAATAACCCATAACCCACTTGAAAGCAGAGACACGTTTTGCAGGCCCTCACTACTCTAAGCTCTAAATTAAAAATATCTCATTTTCTTTATAGGGAGTTTAGGTAAGAAGGAAGATAGAGACTGGGAATCCTGGAAGAGGAATTGGGGATTTCAAAGCATGGTTTGATCCTGAAGGCCTAACAGATGGCCAACTCTTTACACATAATCATTACAGCAACCCTCCTTCCTGCCTCTGGGAACATCCAGCATGCACACAGTAGCCATGGACTCTACCATGTTGGTAGAACATGGACTAGCCACGGTCCTTCCCTGACCTAGTCCCCCTGAACACAACTGATTGTGAGGGTGGGTATCTGACCCAAGCTGGGCCAAGTTGAGCTTTCCGCCGGGAATTGGAACTGGAATCTGGGTGCCTGAGCCGCAGGATGTAAGTCCAGGAGCCATTGGTGGCTTGCTGATGGGCCTCAGAAATGAGAGGCAGCAAAAGCATCCTAATGCCTTTAAGTCTCTGATTATGCTTGTTCCTTAGATGCAGCTCAATAACATCATCATAGTTAACCATTTTTTAAAAATACACAAATAAACTCTGTTTAAAGAAATAATTAGCATAATAAGGAAAAACTAGAACATCTTTCTAATCATCCTCTAGGTCTGCTTTCTTTCCCCCTCTGGACTTACCTATAGGCACTTCTTACTGCCTGAAATATCTCTTCTCCAGAGAATAACCTAGAGTGCCAACTTCTAGAGCATAGTGGTAGCTGGGGAAAGAATGGGAAATAAAGCAAATGAAACAGTAGATTGGGAATATGTTGAGGACACTTACCTGGCACCTCCACAGCATTGGGTGTCCATATGGGTCCTCCAAGAAGCGGACATCAAAACAGGAGAGATTTCTTAGGAAAAACACATTTTCCTGTGAGGGGAAGTGAGGAGGGAGCCAGAACTGTCCGACGAGGGACAGGTCTGACCATGTGAAGGAGAGGGGGGAGGAAGAAAGTTTAGATGGAATTATCTTAGACTATTTGCAGTTCTAAAAATGTTTGGCAAGAATGCTAGGGAGTCCTTGAGCAAAAGTCATCCACCAGAGGAGTCCTATATCTGCAGTGTCTCTCAAGAACAAGCCTGCCCCGCCCTAGCTGGTTTGGCTCAGTGGATAGAGCATTGGCCTGGGGGCTGAAGGGTCCCAGGTTTGATTCTGGTCAAGGGCACACACCTAGGTTGCGGTCTCGATCCCCAGTAGGGGGCGTGCAGGAGGCAGCCGATCAATGATTCTCTCTCATCATTGATGTTTCTATCCCTCTCCCTCTCCCTTCCTGAAATCAATAAAAATATATTTTAAAAAGACCAAGCCTGTGGGAAGCTCAGCCTCAGGGCAAACGCAGGGATGGATTTCAGAATGTGCAACTGGGACCCTCAGTCAACGATGCTCCTCGCAGCTGGACATCTGAGAGGTGCTTTTTCATGACCACCACGGTACCTATTTCTTCAACGTCCGCTTGACTGCCACCTGCTCCTCTGCCCTGATTTATACGAGCGGAACTACTCTGTCCCTCTGAATTCCCAGAGCATTTCTCCATCCCTCTCTTAACACAACTTCATGCTTTTTATCCTGTAGCACTTTCTTGTGATACCTTCTACTTTGCATTGTGTGTGTTACATGCAGCACCCCCACATACTGCTGAGCCTGGTGAGACACTATTCTGCAAGGGGCCTGAGCGGGGGTGGGTCATGGGGGGAGGCTGTTGGTCTTACTTGCTCACTCTGGGCACTGGAATCTTGACTTGGATACTCAGTTTATCTCGTTTCGACATCTGCTGTACTCCCTTTCTTCCCAGGCTCTTATATGTTCAGCCACTTATAACTTATGTCACAAGAAATCTGCCCCTGCTGGCAGGAGAGTAAGTTGAGACAGAGCTGTTATCGGCTGCCCATGGGAGAACTTAGCGAGGCACATTTACAAGAAGTGAAGCAAATATTTATTGCTGAAGGCAGGACTACGATTTGATGTTTTCTAGAAAAACAACCACCAAGCACTTCGGAGAACACAGGAGGATTGCCAGACTACACGATGGGCACCGTAATTACATACAATAAAAATTGACAGATATCTCGGGAGAAATAGCAGCATATTTAAAGTTAAGGGAGGTTTTAAAGTTAAGGGAGGTTTTAAAGTTAAGGGAGGTTGGTGTCATCAGCTCATTCTTTGCAAAGTCACCTCGGGTGCCAAATATCTTTCAGAACCTCCTGGATGACTTTCAAGAGAAGCTGTTTACCTCCTAGAGAGAGATAATTTAATTAAGGGTAGGATAAAAATGTGACTTTAACCAAACAGGAAACACAAATGACGAACAATTAGATGCCTCAGCCTACATTTGCTAAAAAGGTCAAAATCACCAGGCCAGGTGATAAAAAGCAGAGAATCCCCATAATGCCATATACCACTGCCAATGGTCACAAATGACTCAGAAGCACCCAGAGGCTGAATTTGAAAGAGGTTTATTCTCAAACATTGAATAAAGTACTGAAAAAAGAATATGTGGATAAATCTTATTTTTGTGTTCCTATTAATCATGTTTTCCCCTTAAAAGCTGTTATTAAATAATCAGTGTATCGTAAAGTATATGGCATCTTAGATTTGAGGAACTAGGGTTTCTATAATAATTCGTGGCTAATAAAATATAACGAAATGACGTTATGTTGACACCAAAGAGAAGGGTTAAATCCACACCCTGTAATGAGAATTCTGTGCAGTTTATAACGTGGCATTGGCAAAGCTCACAATACGTATCACAATTCACCCTCCCTCACCTATGGATGTCATAACCAATCAGCCATGAAACTCCTTTTTTAGTAGGCCAGGACTTTGCAGAATTATTCTCAATCGAGTGTTCTAAGCAGCCTCTACCAACTGGATTGGATTTAGTACATGATAGGAGACCTATTTGCAATCACTATGTTATGTTTCATGTGGAATTATTTCCAAGGCGTATGATGCAAGGGGTTCTAATACCAGCCTCCTCTTTCTCCACCCCAAAGAACTGATGAAAACTCATCACAGTGTGGCCAAAGGAACCACTTGAGGGTGGATTTGGAGTCGTCCCAAGGGGTTCTAATACCAGCCTCCTTTCTCCATCCCAAAGAACTGATGAAAACTCATCACAGTGTAGCCAAAGGAACCACTTGAGGGTGGATTTGGAGTCGTCCTGCAGGTTCTCCAGACCTGGTGTCCCATATTGCTTTGGGTCACCCACCTTGTTACCAACCACAAAAAGTTCTGTTTTTGTTTACATATTTATTTACTCCCTATACAGCCGTTAAGTGCCAAGCATCTTTCAATTGATGTATTAAAAGATTTTCTTCCTTAAAATATGCCCTAAAAATGCTTGCTGTCTGTTCTGCTAACTAATAGAAATGGAGGTGTGGTTGCCCGGCTGCTGTGGCTCAGTGGTTGAGCATCGACCTATGAACCAGGGGGTCACGGTTCCATTCCCAGTCAGGGCACAGGCCCGGGTTGTGGGCTCGATCCCCAGTGTGGGGCCTGCAGGAGGCAGCCGATCAATGATTCTCTCTCATCATTGATGTTTCTCTCTCTCTCTCCTTCTCCCTTCCTCTCTGAAATCAATAAAGATATATTTTTTAATGGTGGTGCGGTATTTTGTAAATTTGAATACCAAGGGCTCTGTGGTTTTATTCGCTTGGTCTTTAATCAGAGGGTGTTGCCCTTTGTTGGGAAGGTTAAAAAATCGTCTCCTGCTTAGAATCCAAGCTGGAAATGTGTCCCCCACTTCAGAGTATCTTGAAGCTTCCTGTGTCACATCATCAAGGCTCCCCCAGGAAATGCCACTCAGGGGGTTACTATTTAATCGTGCCAAGCCCAGCATCATATGGCTCCCTTATTTGCCCTTGCTAGGCTGTGAGCTTCCTGAGCATTATACCATTTATCTATTTCTCCCTATTACACTATCTCTTATCAAAACATCCATATAGAAGGTGCTCAGTAATTTTTTTCTTTTTTTTTGAATGAAAACACACACACACACACACACACACACACACACACACACACACAAAACTATTTGATTGAGACCCATCTTGCAAGGGCTTAAGGGAGAGACAATGGGCTACAGTCTATTGTAACTCCCAGATCTGAGGAAGAAGTAAGAGAATTTTGTTTTCATAAATGTTACCTCCTCCTCATCACCATTCCCAAGAACCCCTGACTTTCAAGGAATTCCTCAGCCTAAAAAATAATCAGAGAGAGCCTCCATCTGCTGGATCTGTGGTTCTCCAATGCCAGGGCCTTACTTCGAATATATTCATCAGAATCTGTGGGGATGGGGTCCAGGCACATCATTTCTCATGGCCCTTGAGACAATCCCATGTGAGAGGCATATACTAGTATATATGAGAGAGTAAGGGAGAGGGAGAGAGAGACATAGAAACATCAATGATGAGAGAGAATCATTGATCAGTTGCCCCCTGCATGCCCCGTACTAAGGATCGAGCCCACAACCCACGCATACGCCTTTGACTAGACTTGAACCCGGGACCCTTCAGTCCGCACGCTGATGTTCTATGCACTGAGCCAAACCGGCTAGGGCGAGAGGCACTATCCCCATTTTTCAGATGAGGAAACTGAGGCTCAGAGGATAAGAATTTTCTCATTACACATCTCATAAGAAATAGAACAAGCCTGGTCCCCAGATGGCTCTCAAATGTATGTTGTTTTTGTTAAGTGCCCTCCATAACATATTTTAACATGATGTGAGGTAGTACCACCAAGAACCCTGACGGTGCTAAACTGCGGACAGGCTGGTAGATCACACACAGAGCGCTACTCATACACGCGCCCCACACAGGGGCAGCCCTTCGCTTGCCCCAGCAGAGCAGCCACAAACCCTCGCTGAATTGTCAACTGTCCCGCTACATTTCAACACTCTGACCAGGATGGTTGTGGGTGTGTGTGTGTGTGTTGTTGTTGTTGTTGTTGTTGTTGTTTTTGTTTCTGTTTTTGAGGAACCAGAAGGTTACGGCAGCACAAATATTACGGTGGATGGCCAGGACACAAGTCCACATCTTTTCTAAATATTACTGTGAATTCTGAATACTTTTAGTTCCTGCATGACGCTCGCTATCTGTTTAGATTTCGGTGAGTAGAAATGCATGAGACGAAATTTGACTTGAAAAAAGATAAAATGAAGGAAATAGATTGAGAGAGTGAACCAGAAGTGAGAACCGCTTGCCTCCTTCCTCGCCTCTATTCTGTTGCTTTCACGTTATTGATTCCCTAGACAAAACAAGAAAACGCAAAGGGATTCTCAGTAAAACTAAAGAATTCTCCTACAAATGCCCATTTTTGTTCAAGAATCTCATTTTCCCCAAAAGCTGTGTGAAGGACTACTGTTCACTGCTCTTCTGAGCGGATCTGGCGCTGCCGGGACCCCTTGGGGCAGGTGCAGCAGCTGCCGGCCTCCCAGGTCCTGGTGGAAGCGGCCGTCTCTCCCCAGCTTGCGGCTGACCCGGGACAAGCCTCCCACCATATGGATTTCCTTGTCAGAACCCCCTCCGCTCAGCGACGCCCCTTGTCAGAGCACAGAGCCCGCACTTCTCGCACAGACCGGCCCAGGAAATAGCTGGTTGTGAATCACAGAGGCTCATGGATTTCTGCCGAACAAAGAACTCCGGCTCCAGGAAATGTCTTGGCCCAGCCTTTGTCTCTGCCCCCGAGGAAAAGCAGGTCATTTCCAAGTGGTCCCGTGGAACTCCAGGGCGAGGATGGCGGCAAGGCAGGTGTGTCCAGCCCAGTCCGTTGCTGCACCTTCTCACAGCCACAGATGCTACTTTGCCTACCAGCTGCATCCTAAACCCCGAGTTAAGATGGTGATTAGCGGTGGTGGTGGGTGTCTCGGTAGGAGCTTTCTGAAGAAGAAAGGGCTTTGATTGAGCCCATGAAAGCTGTTGCCAGGGAACCAGATGCCACGAACAGGCCACTCCAGCAGCGTCAGAATACAAGCTGGGAGTGCTGGGCTGAGCATTAAGTGTACTTGGCAGCCGAGGCCTGCAAGGCCCGTTAACCCTTTGTGCGCCTAACTATGTCTAGACAGTGAGTCAAGAGAAGGATTATCGTGAAATCTGCAAAGCTGCCCTGCTATCAGCATCTCCCTTTGGGATGTACCGTTTGACGGACAACTCCCCCGGACCACCTGCTGTAGAGTGAGAGGGCTGGCCGGGAGCATGAGGCTCTTCAGAGGCCACTGCTCATATCTCACCACGCTTGTGGTAACACTATGGATGCCTCTCAACTTGTGGGAGAGTTTTAGCTGGCCTTTTGGCCTCTGGGAAAGGGACTTTGCTGCCCCCAAGGTGGGTTGCTCTGTGAGATAAGAGGAAACGATTTCCATCCCTCCTTCAATGTATACCGCAGGGCCTCCTGGGCCAGCCAGAGGTCAGCAGCCTCTGTTTCACTTTAGGGCTGTTGCCTGGAGGAGTGTGGGCACAGGCTGGCTCTCTGAGAAAAGGGGGAATGGGGAAAGGTGCTGGGATGTGCCTCCCGACCTGCCTCCCAAGGGATACGGTCCTCCCTCTTGCCTTACACCTCTCTCTCCATCATTTCTCCCCCATCAATCCCAAACCCAGGCTTCCTCTCTGGGCCCCCTTCCTGCACAGTGGGGTTGGATAACAGGCAGGGAGGTAACCTGTGAGTTAGGGGCTCCTGGGTTCACAAGGTGAACGCTAGCAATTCATTTTACAGAAGAAACCGATTTTTACTTCTTCTCCGCTCTTACTGTCTTCCCACCATGAATTTAAAAGCTTGCAATTACTATGAGCACTTCTAATAAAATGAAGCCTGGAGCAAAAGCATAATAAATAGTTTAGACTCCCAAAGCAAACGCTTCAGAAAGATCTAAAGTAAATAGATCTCCAGTCCCCTCCCTCCTGACCGAGGCAGGCCATTTGGTCATAATTTATTCTTGGGGAGAGGAAGGAAGCAGAGAGCCGTCAAGACACTTTCTCCCTTGCTATGATTCCAGAGTATTCTTTATTGCCGTTTGCCTTTTCTTTCAAACTTGACCTGGCCTCATGAGAAATGAGCCCTCGTCTCTGAACAAGCCAAGTAACTCGTCCTCCGAGAATCTGGAAGCATCCAGCGAGTTCAGAAGGCTGCATCTTCCACGCTAATTCTCTTGGTGCCCTTCCGGTCTTTGAAAATCGAGTTTTCATTAATCAGAGTCTTTAACCTGTGGCTCTAAGCTTTGTACTATCAGCAAACTACCAGCTGCTAAAACAGGCTTTGACATAATTCTCTTCTTTCATGTATCTTGCATACTGGCTCCAAGATCAGTACACATTTCTCTGGGCATGTTAAAAAGAAAGCAACAAGTCTGTATGCAGCTGTAATGCGATGCAAGGTGCTAAGACTTACAGGATCTAGTCCTTACCTTCTAGAGACTTACAGTCCAGTTGGGAGTATAGAACACAAGCAAATGGGAAGTATCTTAATCATGGGAGGGGATGCTGATTGTCACATACACGCCCATATTTTAAAAAATTCTTTGTTTTGACTTTCTCAAACAACTTGTCCGTCTTTGGTGCTTATGGTAGATAACCATGGATGGCTCTATCGACCTTCATTCCACCTTCCCTTCTGTGCAGGAGGTTAGGAAGCTGAACATGTGCTTTCCTAGACCGCCTTGCAGCTAGATTTGCAAGGTGAGGTGAGGAGAAGAAGGGTGAGGAGACTGTTTGAGCCGTCCAGTAGCCAGACCCAGGCCCAGTGTCCAGTCACCAGCTTCGTGGCTGAAGAGGGCGCTGTGGTGGCTTCAGTCACACAGCTTGTTCAGGCTGGGTATTAACCACGACGTAGCGCCGTATGAATGGATGCTACTACTCTGTTGCAGAAGTGGGATGAATAGCAGGCTGGACCAAATTTGGACAAGGTCCCGTTTCACCTCTGGTTCGCTCGGGGGCTTGTGCAAACCATTATGCCTCTCTGTGCACTGACCGTTCCTCTTGGGTAACAAGGACGGTACCAACGACTCTTCTTGTAGACTTCCCTGCAGGTGGACACAATTCCTAGAAGACACGTTCACACTGCCCTTTACAAGTGGCTGAGAGCCCTAGCCGGTTTGGCTCAGTGGATAGAGCATCGGCCTGGGGACCAAAGGGTCCTGGGTTCAGTTCTGGTCAAGGGCACGTACCTTGGTTGCAGGCTCCTTCCTGGCCCGGGCCCTGGTCGGGGCTCGTGCAGGTGGCAACCGATCGATGTGTTTCTCTCACCTTGATGTTTCTGCCTTTCCCTCTCTCTTCTACTCTCCTAAAAATCAATGGAAGAAACACCAATTAGAAATGATATATGCACCCCTGTGTTCATAGCAGCACAATTCACCATAGCTAAGATTTGGAAACAGCCTAAGTGCCCATCAGTAGATGAGTGGATTAAAAAACTGTGGTACATCTACACAATGGAATACT
>NW_005354021.1:638929-690762 GCF_000412655.1 Myotis brandtii
TCCTTGGGTGAGGATTAAATAAATAAATAAATAAATAATAAAAGGGACTGAGAATCCTGACACTATCCCATCAGCCACTTCCCCAGAGGAGCATCCATTGACCCCAAGCACTTTGGAGCATGGGACGAATTCCTGGCTGCAGTGCGGACATGGCCGTTGACTATGCAGTGGGGACATGGCCAAAGGAACATCTCTTTCCTTTGTTCCATGTGGTTCCTATTTATTTAGACCGCCATGGTTATTCGTGATGCTTTACAAGGGATAACAACACAGTCTCCACCCTATAGGATTTACAGCGCAATTTAAACAGACAGGCTGCATGGGCTGACAGTCAGGCACGCCAGGAGGTGGGTGTGGAGGATTTCTTCTTGAGTTATAAATACTTTCCAGTTACAGGGGCCTTTCATCTGGGATCCCCAAGCACTTTAGAATAGCAGTAATCTCGATTGCTTTCTAAATGCACTTTCCATAAACTGCTGTGGGGACTGAGTAAATGCTTTTAACTGTCTATTAATTGATCTGTACATCTGTTCATTGTCCATATTAACCAGTGTGGATGTAAACACGACAGTTTAGGAGAGGCCCGCGATGGGCTATGGTCTGGCTGCTCATATATTACCCTAGAGGCCTGGTAGCCTTGCCACAGTGTTAAAAGGGGTGGAGGAGAGAGAGATGAGCACCTGAGTATTGTCCCAGGTGAGATGTTCACTCAGCTTAGACTCAGAAAGGTCACTTCCTAGATGACCTTTTTATGGGTGAATTCACATTTCCAAATCAGGTGGTCTCAGAGAATGAATTTCCCCTGGAGCGAATGGGAGAAATTCTTTTCCAGACTAAATAATATCCCATTAGCTCTAGCCGGTTTGGCTCAGTGGATAGAGCATTGGCCTGCACACTGAAGGGTCCCAGGTTCAATTCTGGTCAAAGGCATATGCCCAGGTTGCAGGCTCGATCCTCAGTGTGGGGCATGCAGGAGGCACTTGATCAATAATTCTCTCTCATCATTGGTGTTTCTATCTCCCTCTCCCTCCCTCTCTGAAATTAATAAAAAATATAAAATAATAATAATATTCCATTGTATGTGTACATTGATTTTGTTCATGCATTCATCTGTCGTTGGACACCTGAATTGTTTTCATGTTTGGGCTATTGTGAAGAATGCTGCTCTAAACTTGGGTGTTCGGATATCTGCTTGAATCCCTGATTTCACTGCTTTGGGGTTATATACCCAGAAGTGGAATTGTAAAGTGAAATTGCTGGATCATATCATACCTCTATGTTTAATTTTTTAAAATGTGTTTTTATTGATTTTTCAGGGAGGGAGGGAGGGAGAGAGAGAGAAAGAGAGAGAGAGAGAGAGAGAGAGAGAGAGAGAGAGAGAGAGAAACACTGATGTGAGAAGTATTGATCAGTTGCCTCCCATCCAGAGACCAAACCCCAAACCTGACTGGGAATGGAACCGGCGACCTTTGAGTGCACAGGATGATGCTCAACCAACTGAGCCACACCTGCCAGGGCTGTTTAACTTTTTGAGGAACTGCCAAACTATTTGCTTTTCACAGCGGTTACACCATTTTACATTCCCACCAACAGTGCACAAGGGTCCCAATTTCTCCCTGTCCTCACCAACACTTGTTCTTTTCTGTAGATGTTTTTTTGGGTATTTTCTTTCTCTTTTTTTTGGGGGGGGGGGGGTTGTTGTTTTCCATAATAGCCATCCTAATGGATGTTGAAATTGTATTTATTGTGGTTTTGACTAAATTCCACAATAAAGTTTTGAGCCTTTATGTTCACTGTCTTGATTCCTGATGATGAACCCAACTTGATTATACAGTATGACCTCCATTTCTTCCTCAGGAGGCTTGAGCCTGCTTCCTGGGAAAGGCCGAGCCACAGAGGGAGATCTAAAAGGTAACTGGGCCCTCGGCCTCTTAGACTTCTTCGTGCAGGTCAGCAGGGGACACTCCCACAGGCTGCCATGGAGGTTCAGCTGACAGATGACAGGCCAAAGCAGGGCCACAGATCACAGCAAAGGCATCTTTTTGTTCCCTGACATTCCCACCCCCCACCCCCGCCTCCTGTCCTCACAGTGTCAGCATCCAGGAGAGCCAAGCAGCCTAGGCCATAGCAGTGCTTCTCACAACGGATGCTACTGGCATTCAGAGTCGGACGATTCTTCATTACGTGGGACAGTCTCACACACCACAGAGCCTCCAGCATCCCAGGCCCCTGCTTGCTCAATGCCAGTATTGGCCTCCAGCCATTGTGGCAACCCAATGCCCCCCAATTGTCCCTCCCAAGTAGCCCCTCTTTGGAGATGGCATTCACCTGGGTGGTAAGCAGGTATGCAAAGCTCTCTGGAGATTCCCAGGATCTCACACTCACTCGTGCAAAGCAGCAATGACCATAAAGGGCCTCATGTCCAGGGGAAGAGGTGCTGGAGCTCAGCCAAGGAAAACTTCACAGGTCGCTTTAGGTGACCGTGGTGACTTCTCTGAATTTACTCACGGTGGGTTGACAGTGAGCGGCTCTAAAAACAAGCTGAGTGCTGTGATAACAGAAAAAACATCTCAGCATGCCCTCATTCCTCCCCCAGTCAGGACTTGAAATCTGAGCCTGGCCCCTTCAATGCCCGTTTGACCCTCCCTCTCCCAGTGTGTGAACACTGCCCCCGGCAGTCTCCGCCTTGCCTGGGCCGGTTTAAGGGACTGCATTTCCCTGCGCTGCCATAGCAACCAGGAAACAACCTCCACTGCAGTGAGAAGGATGGTGTTGTGGCCGGATCTGTAGGTGCGCTGGTAACAGAGCAACCGGACCAGGGACAACAAGGCCACAGGCAAAGGGGAGAGAGAGGTTGCCCAGAAAGTAGACAATCCGGGGCTTGAGGAGTTTGGGTTTGCGATTTATTTTTTCTCCAGACAAAGACACACACTGTCTAAACTGTGTGGCCGGCTGTTACTAAGAAGCTGCTGTACGAGGGGGAAATGCATTTAATAAAAAAGGCCCAGTGTTTGTGGTCTCCTCGGGCTCCCTGCTGCGCTCAGGAAATCTTGAGGTGTGACCAGCTTTCTGCCTTCAAACCCAAGATGAACTGCCCTTGAGAAGGGTGGTCAGAGGGAAAACATGTTCCCGCTCTCTGCCCTGAGCCGGGGGCACGGCAAGT
Source organism: Myotis brandtii (assembly GCF_000412655.1). Classification (NCBI taxonomy): domain Eukaryota; kingdom Metazoa; phylum Chordata; class Mammalia; order Chiroptera; family Vespertilionidae; genus Myotis; species Myotis brandtii. The sequence goes on from NW_005354021.1 coordinate 642,093, forward strand.
GGGTCCAGAACAAACAGAAGGTAGAAGTCTATTTTGAACCAGAGGTGAGTTTTACAGCCGAATCAGGGCATATTGGGAGTGGGGGTGGGGGTGGGGGGCAGTGCGGGAGGAATGCTCTCTTTTTCCATCTGGAGCTGAGCCATGCGTGTTTGGGTTTGTTTGATTGGTGAGGTGGTGGGGGTCAGTGGCAGATCTTCCCTGCTTGGTGAAACTCAAGAAAATAAGGTGGTTTGCCTGACACCCCAAGGTTGCCCCGGGGACCCCCTTGCTTCCTCCTGCACGCCGACCTACAGCCTCGTTTGCTTTAGGCTGATGGAGTTTCCAGATTGTCTAGAATTCGGATGGTTTGGTTCAAGACCAGAATCTCCACCTGGGTTCTAGGCAAGCTGATGTCGCTCTGGTTTTTCGAGTTGTGCTCTGTGGTCGGAAGGCTGTGTGTGTTCTTGTCATTTCAATGGCTTCCTTGAACTTGCTGGAATTCAACCCACAGGACTCAGATTTAATACAGGCCAAAAAACATTTTTTTTTCATTTTAAAGTAGTGGCAAAATTCCCTTGTTGTACTGCAATTTTACTTCGTTGAATTCTGCCAAGAATAAAAATTCCATTGGGGGTATTTTGAAAAAATTTGGCTCATACAGAGATTTCCATTGTCATGGTAGTTTGTCATGATATCTGACCTTTGCTATATTAAAAGACATATATAGAGTTTCAAAGAACCTCTGTGGACAATGGCATTTACTCTTTTACAAGATATGTAACTACTTTATAGGCTCCAAAATAGCCAAATTAGATAAAGTTACAATGCATCTGGAATGCATAGAAATTCTCCCTGTGTCCAGCGGGAGTGATGGGTTGGAATGGCGTTCTCCTCTTTAAACTGCCAGCTAGTCCAGGTCTAATTTCAAAGTTATCTGCTGCCCTTGATAATTCTGACGACTTACTTGCATACCAAGAAACTAACTGGCCTGTAACCTAACTCTACCCTATTTAAGCCTCTAGGCACGAGTAGTTCCCCTGAAAATCATATGGAGTAAAACAGGACCGTGCCCTGGGTCCTACTAATTCTGAGATGTGAAATCAGTTGCTCAGAAGAGTAACTGTGTTTTGTGCACCATGTGAGCAGCTCGGAGAAAACCAATCACTTAAAAAAATGTCCAACACCTTGCACAAGCAGTATGTGCTATAAAAGTGCTGTCCAGCCCAACCGGTGTGGCTCAGTGGTTGAACGTCCACCTATGAGCCAGGAGGTCATGGTTCGATTCTCGATCGGGGCACGTGCCCGGGTTGAAGGCTCCATCCCGAGCAGGGGGCGTGCAGGAGGCAGCCGATCAATGATTCTCTGTCATTATTGCTGTTTCTAACTCCCTCTCCCTCTCCCTTCCTCTCTAGAAGCAATAAAAATATAATTTAAAAGAAAAATTTTTAATGTGCTGTCCACAGTGAATCGATCAAGGTGGTTGCTTTCCATTGCAGGATTACTTGAACTGGAAGTCTCCAGAAGATTATGTCCTGGTCTGCAAACCGCAGCATAAGGGCGACCCCACCCAGCACACATGGAGCCTCGTACTCCCTAAAACTTTCAGCACCAGAAAGGGAGTCCTGATCCTCTACTCAGAAGGTTTGGCCCTATCAGCATGGACGCCCGGAGAGAGGAGAAAAGGCCCCTGGCGCCCCAAAGGCCACAGGGAAAGGCTGGGTCCGAAGCTGCTCACGCTTCGGGACCTCAGAGAAGCCATCCTGGCTCACGAAAGGAGACAGGTAGGCAGAGCACTGTCGGGGGTCGGGGAAGGCGCTGGGCCTGCGTGGCTAGAAATCCATTTGTACCTTTAGGTCTAAGTCCTTCTCAGATCCCAGGGAAGGCAGGCAACCCTCAGCCTCCATTTCTTCACCTCTAAACCGGACCATATCTCAGTACTCTCTATCACACACAACTGTCACGAGGCCTGAATGAGGTGATGTAAGTGAGAGGGCTCTGAAAAGCATAAAGGATTATATTTTCATCCTTTTGTGTTTTCCTTTCCGTTAGAGTAACACAACTCCTTTTCAGCGTTCAGACAGGTCCAGGCCAGCCAACGTTCCCCCCAGATCCTTGAGATCCTGCCTCAGAACCACAAGCAGCCGCATTGCCCCTCCGATGTGCTCGGCTTTGTAGAAATGGGAGAGAGAACATTTGGAATATTTTACCTTGAGCCCTTCAGCATCTGCAGGATACGTTAAGGACTTTTTTCCACTCTGGATTTAATACTAAGGAAAAGCCCCTGTGCTCATTTTTCTGATTCATACTTTCTCATGTCTTACGAGATGGACACATGGCCCCTGCTCTATGTAGCTGCATGCATGAGAGAGGCTGGGACCATGTGTCACACTAAGAAATTCTAAGTTACAGATGATGCGTTACTCTGCAGTTTCTTGTTCCCCACAGAATTAAGTCATTAATTAGCTTCTTACACCAGGCCCTTCACACGCTGACTTTTTCCTCCATTTTAGCCACTTCTGCCACTTGTTCTTACCTCCACCTCCTCTATGGACCCCTCAAGGCCCCACCCATGTGACTCGCTCACCATTCCCCAAACAAGTCACACTCTTTCGTGACTTTCCCCTTTGACCTTGCTTTTACAGCTGGACAACTGCTCATCCTTCAAAACACAACTCAAAGGTCAGCTCCTTGCTGAAGCCTTCTCCCACTGCCCAGTGCTCCCTCCTCAGTACACATCCGTCATGCACTTCGATTTATCTCTTCGCCCATCTGTTGCCATCTCCTTGAATGTGAGGACCATGTCTAAGTCACTTCCAGAAAATAGTGAGGACCCAGAAGTGTTTGTGGAATGAAGGAATTGATCATGGGTGATACTTTCAATGGCCTTAGATCATCTCTCAGTGTCACTATTGGGCAATTTATCACCTACCTGACCCTCAGCAGAACTTCCGGAAGGAAAGAGTCCTCTGCCCCTTTTCCTTCTTGCAATATATAGAGAACCGTAATGACCTTGACCAAATGCCCAATTGTCCTTTGTCTTAAAATTCTTCTTTTTTTCTTTTCTAAAAATATCTTTTTTATTTTTAAATGCAGTTGATGTACAATATTAATTATATTAGTTTCAGGCATTTATATAACTTCCAAAGTGATCACCCCAATAGTACCCATCTCACACCATGTATAGTTACTACAATCATAAATTCTTGAATGACAGGAAGTTCATTGTTGTTGAATGCTGACTATTATTTTTTAGCAATTATTTAATCTTTACAAAGGCCTCATAAGACTGAGGACAGAGGGAGAGCATTTGTAAATGAGGCTCTCAGACCTCCCGTAACTCCAACTTAAATAAGTTGGCCAAGGTTTCAGAGTTAGTACATGACAAAGCCACTATTCAAACTCAGGACTGCCTACCTCTCCAGGGCGAGCATGCTCTGCACTTGGCCCTATTACCTGTGGCCTTGGAAGGGCCTCCAGCAATCGCCGTGGCAGGCCTCAAGCATGCTCTGCACTTGGCCCTATTACCTTGGAAGGGCCTCCAGCAATCGCCGTGGCAGGCCTCGGCCTCTCTGTGCTCACACCCACTCTTCACGCTCCCAGTACTCTGCTCTCAGCACAGTCCGGTTGACCACGACTACATATAATTCTACAGACAGCTGGGTCCACTGGCTTTTCACTGAATTTGCCAGTGGAATACATTGGAAGGAGATCGGAGAAGGAGAAGAGAAAAGCCAGGGTATTTCTCCCCTCCCGTTCTACCTGTGGTGGTGAGAAGCATCTGCATCACCTCTGTGGTCCAGTTCCCAACAGACAGGCCCACTGTGGCTCCAGGTTCCTCCAGGTGACCCCACCTGCTCTCCCTCTGTCCGCAGTTTAAGGGTGGTGCTGGCTTCCTAATGTTATGAATCTCAGTGTTACCTCATCATCGTTTTGGCTTTTAACCACCTGGGTAACCAATTCCCAGAATTACATTTCTTCTATGTTTAAAGATTTGGAGGGTTCTGTTTTCCTAGTTGGACACTAATATGTAGGTCAACTTACTGCCAGAGAAGAATCCCTTCCACAGCTGTCAGACGCTTGTCTATATGGCTTAAATATTTGGGGCAACAAGCATCTTATTACTATCAAGGAGATGAGTCTTTTATGGAACTGCTTCATTTTTGGTTAGATTGGGCTCAATGAAAAAAAGCAAGTTCCTGTCTTCCTATAGTATTTATCTACTAGATTTATAACACATACCTGACCCAAACAGAACACTATAGTCTAACTCCCAGCGGGTAGAAGAGAAATGGTGTGAAGAAATCAGAAAGGAAAGGTTAGGAATAGTAATGGAGCAGGAGTTTCTGATAGAGACTTCATAGATTAAAATTACAGAAGAAGTAACTCAAAAGGGGCTTGAGATTTTTAAAAAATGAAGATCTCAGAAGAGGAGAGCTTTGGAAACTACAGTGCACACCATCTGACTATGAAAACTACAGACTGGCAAGAAAGTTTTGAAACCATAATGTCCGGTGCTGGAAAGGCTGTGGGGAAATGAGCCGTCTAATGCTTTGGGAGCACAAATTCACATGACATATCTGCAAGGCATTTAGGCAAAAGCCTGAAAAAGGGCTGATACTCGCTGATTCATCATTCTACTTTTAGTAATTTGCCTTAGGAAATAATCAGAGATGTGCCCAGAAATTTATGCACAAGAATGTTTACTACAGGGTTACTAATTATTACACAGAATATTGAAAATAATAAATGTCTGACAATAGAACATTGATTAAATAAATTATGATATAGTCATAGAATGGCAATAAAGTCATGTATTAGTCATGAATAGCATGAGAAAATATTCACAGCCTATTTTTTAAAAGCAGGTTACAAAATAATATTCACAAATAAAAATACCAATGTTCATTAACATATTTGAGTATTTACTATGTTCCTGCCACTGTTCTAAGTGCTTTCCATGTATGATTCATGTATGCTTTCTATGAATACCGGGGGTACATACTATTATTATCCCATTTTAGAGATGAGGAAATTGAAGCACAGAAAGTTTGAGTAATTCACTCGAGATTATGCAACTAGGTAGGTAATCACACCAGAACTCGAGAGTAGGTAAGTCAGGGAATTTTTAAAAGAAAATAAAAATCTGTGACCTTGAAGGAGGCAGACAGTGAAAGAGAGAGCAAGGTTGACGCTGCAGAGCCAGGTGGGATCAGCAAGGGAAACGGACTGGAACCACTGTAAACTGAGCCCACCAGTGCCCACACCGTCTGTTCTGCAGGGTCAGTATTTCTTCGTCCAAGTAGCATAGCTCAAGAGTTAAAAACACCATGCTCAGAGTAAAAGAGCCAAAATGGGGAGGGGAGAGTGGGGAGATGGCAAGTGGATAAAGCAGTGCTGCTTACAGAAGAATCTATACTGCTGAACCGTGAATCAGGAAACCTACAAAATGTAGGCTTCATTCAGACCTGTGAGAATCGAGGCTATCACAGGAGGTGCAATTAAATTTTTAAAGCATCTTACATCACCTCCAGTTCTATATATGAATCTAATGAGATGCATGTGGCAATACGTCTGGGTTTTATAGCTCAACATACACCTACTCTTCAACTCTCTTGATGACCTAACTTCCTAATGAGCAAAGATAAATGCTAAGTCAGGCGATTAGATGTCAGAGTTCTCACACTTCTAAATACACACAGATATGTTGCTTGGTTTTTTGTTGTTTTGTTTTCTTTTTTAACAGAAGGACATTGTTCAAACATTCCCAAAGTTAAAACCACTCTTCTTCTTCTTTTTTTTAAATATAATTTTTATTGATGTCAGAGAGGAAGGGAGAGGGAGAGAGAGATAGAAACATCAATGATGAGAGAGAATCATTGATCGGCTGCCTCCTGCACACCCCACACTGGGGATTGAGCCCCCAACCAGGGTATGTGCTCTGATGGGAATTGAACTATGACCTCTTGGTTCATAGGTCAACACACGATCACTGCGCCACGCCTGCCGGGCTAGACTATAATTTATTAATATGCTGGCGAAGTATAAAGAAGGTCGAGATTGTGATTGATAGCGTGGTGTCTTGGAGGAGGTAGAATTTGAGCTGAATCTTGTGGTAAAAATAGGTGGGAAGGGACCTTGTAGGCATGGGTGAGTGAAAGCTTAGAGGGGAAAACAGGCAGGGAAAGCAGGGTGATTAGAGAGGTGTAGTCTTAGCTGGAATTGTACCAGAAGTGGGTGGGGTCAAAGTGTGGAGGGCTTTGCCTGCCAGCCCTGGGGTTTCTGGGGTTCTCTCTTCACCCCTCTGTCAACTGGTGCACACAAAGGCTGGCCACCCTCTGGGGTAAGATGGCAGCTGGCTGTCTGGGCCTTTCTTGGCTTCCTGGGGACTCTGGCACCTGCCACCCCGTAGCTGCTGGGTGGGAGCACAGCCTGCACCAGGTGCTTCCATCCTCTGAAAACCCTTGCCTGCCAGCACCAGGGTGGGTGACATGACAACCAGTTCAGGGATGGGGACAGGTGCAGGGGGTCCTCTCTACCCCTCTGCCTACAGACGCCTGGTGGGCACCAGGAAGGTGACCAGCAGGAGCCAGTCCCTCATCAAAGGAAGCACTCCCCGTAGAGCAGGGATAAGAGGCCACGCCATGCCCACTAATTATTCAGTTTAGAAGAAACCAGAAGCTGGGGTTGGTTGGCAAAGCCAAGGCAGGCCTGAGCAGTCTGAAGCCGTCACAGCCAGCCTCCTGCTGTTGTTTATTTCTGCGTCGTCCCAGAATCTCCCCTCCCGGCTCCCTTCTGTCTCCTTTTATGTTTAGAGTAACTTTTGGATGGGTGGTTTGTGGTCCAAGCTGATGTTGGGGAAGGAATAGAAAAATATGTATGAGAAGATGGTGGGTGTAATAGAATAATTTTTAACATATTTTTCATTTACAAATATAATCTAACCATATTACTGAAATGTTTTATGTTATACAAAAAAGAAGAAGAAAACTATCTGTAATCTATGTCCAACATCCTGATACCACTGTTCTTAGAATTTTAATGTATTCCCTTCCAATCTTTCCACCACAATTACTCATCTATAAAATAAACTTTTATGAGATTGAAATTGTACTATACATTCTCTCTTCTATCTTGCTTTTTCTACTTGACATATTATTCTACACGTTGGAAATGAGTGAATAGATTTAACCCTGACTGGTCTTCTTGGTAGCCCTAAGCAGGCCTTGGGCTTCTCTCAGTGCTTTAGGTACCCAATGAGATTTGAAATTTATCAACCAACCTCACAGGCGTAATTTGAAAAACTACTAAGAGAAACCAGAAAAATAGAAAAAAAAATGTAAAGAATCTGTGGTGGGCAGAATAATGCCCCTCGAAGGTGTCTATGTCCTATCCCTGGACCCTATGGCTAGATTAGGTTAAATGGCAAAGGGGAAATAAGGTTGCTAATCAGATGCCTAAAACAGGGAGACTTTCCTGGATTGTCTGGGAAGGCGCAGTGCAATCACAAGGCTCCTTATAAATAGAAGAAGGACTCAAAAGGGAGAGCCAGAGAAAGGGCAGCATAAGGAGGACTCTGCCCAGCGTTGCTGACTGGAGGTGGAGGAAGGGCTTGCAGCCAAGGAATGCAGGCAGCCTCTGGAAACTGGAAAAAGCGAAGGGACAGATTCTTCCGGGAGCCTCCAGAAATGACACAGCCCTGATTTTAGCTCAGTGAGACCCGTTTCAAACTGACCTCCAGAACTACAGGATAACAACTGTGCGTTGCATTGTGTGGTGGTTTGTTTTAGCAGCAACAGGAAACTAATACAGAAGCCACCATTCGCTTTCAAAGTCTAAGCAAAAATGACACCCCAGGGTCCAGGACAAAGGATTCTCTAACTCTTTGGGGCAGCTCCCAGCACCATTGAGCACACTACCCAGGAAAGCTCCAGAACCAAGCTGGTGCTTCAGAAATACCCACTAATGAGGAAAACAAGGCACTCTTCTCCAGATGGAACAGTGCGTCATGCCCTCCGCACAGGGGCCAGAGCATCGCAGAGGAGACTTGGTCTTGCTGCATTCACAGAAAAGTCATTGGAAGCAAAGATTTAGAGGGAGGAAAGGAAGTTCCAGTTCACCCCAAAATGGCCTGGGGTCTAACGGTGCCCTGATTCCAGGGCTTAGCACAGCGCCGGCCACACAGGAGGTGCTCAACAAACAGTCATCGCATGACCAAAGGAAAAAATGGAGTGAGTGAAAGAACTTAAGTCATTTTGCTTGCACTGCTCTCCCTACAATCCTTTCTTTCTTATCCTCTGGAAAACGCCTCAAAATTTATGTGGGGCTGAATTTTTTCAGGCTCTTATTGCACTTGAAGTACCTGCCACATAAACTGTCCAGACATCAAGGGCCAGTTGATGCTCTGTGTTTGGATTCCAAGAATTCATTTAATTTAAAAATTCCTAGAGTATAAAGCCAATTGAGTGCACCATGCTTTCTTTCATGTGTTACTTAATTTATTTATGAATCATCAATCTGTCTTATTCATCCTTTTTTTTCCTCCAGTGCTTGGCACAGTGTTTGGTGCATTGTAGATCTTTGAGGAATGAATAAATGAATGAATGAATGAATGTCCTGGATACCTGTTTCTCTCTCCTTAGCAGAGGTATCCCCTCATCTTATGGACTTGGCTTCCCAGCCTTCTCTTGATCTGAAGAGTCTCTCTGGTGGTCCTGAATCCGCAGCTACAGATGTAGGCTGACTTCTGTGGCATTTCCATGTCCTAAACACTTCAAAATGGGAGCAAACCACAGCTTTGCTCAGCAGAACAAAGTCCCAAACCTCCTCTCCCCCATCAAGCAGGTTTTATATTTTCATCATATTTTTCTTTCTTTTTTTTAAACCATAAACTTTCCTTGGTGAATTCTGGCAGGATATGGCAAGGAAATTCAGGCCAGTGGCTTCTTGACCTGAGTAATGATCTGGTGGGTGGGGCGACACTGACCACCAGAACATGGCATGAGAGAGAACTTTCTGGGATGATGAAAATGTTCTATATTTTGTTTTGTGTGGTGGTGACAAAGGTGTATACGATTGTCAGATTTTATTACACGGAGCATTTAAACTCTGTGCATGTTACTATATATAAATTATGCCTCCACTTTTGAAAAAATGTTTAAAGAGAAGGATTCTGAGATCACAATCAGTTCATCAGTCAAGAATGCCATAATTAATCGGTGATGTCTGCCATGGACCAGGGGGTGGGGGGAGATGTCAACATAGCTATCACAAGTTTGCTATTCCTGTGCTTAACTGATCACCCTTAGAGAGTTCCTGCATCATTTAAGTGGTTATAATATTAACTCATCCACCTTAAAGGATTATAATGAGGTAAAAGTTCTTGTATCATAAAAATCCCTGGCCAAGTGTAAGATGTTACTATTCGCATTTGTTCCCCGTGATGTCTTGCACAGGGGGACTGAATTTGGCAGTTAGTTCTCCCTGGCTGAAACGAAAGTCAGCAGAGCCAGGTATTTTTAAAATGCCAGGCTCCCCGTGAACACGGGCGTAGTTTGTCTCTCCCGTTATTCATGTTACAAACATTAAATGACAACGCCGATTTGTCAAGCTGGCTTTCCCATTGCCGCGCAGGGCCACTAAAATGATTTCCACAGGCTGACCTAAGTCATGTGTTTTCTTTTGAGGCTCTTTGTCCTTTTCTGATGCTCAAGCTCAAGATGGGGTCTGGCATTTCTCATGTTTCCTTCTCCTTCCAACTGCAAGCCCGTAGGGGCCTTTTAGAGCTTTCCTCCGTGGGCTCTCGGTTTATGTCTGTTGGCGGAGGCATCTGTTTCTGGTGTCGCCGCCCCTTCAGGAGTCCCTGGATTACTGATGAGGATTGTGCTAACCAGCCTGTGTCAGTAGGAGGTTTGGGGCTCAGCAGCCATGCCATTTCCTGACTGGTGTCCCCACAGAGGGAGTAGGTCAGACCCTGGCACACTGTACCTCTGCTTTCGAAGCCAACCAGAGAGCCACACCCTCAAGGTCTCTTGCAGACATGGCCCCCTGGCACCATGTGCAGGTCAGTGGGTAAATGGGAGGAGGTGCACCCTGAGCTGCCCCGCCTCACACTCTGGTGTGAGAGAGAACTTTCCATCAAGGCTTAAAACACCAGCATGTCAGGCCCATTTTGTGTTAAAGCGAAGGTGCGCAAGCTCAGTAGCATGCAAGGCTCTCTCATACCGGTCGCCCTTTATTCTTCCCCACATTTGCAGAGCGACAAGAGTGTGGGGAAGAAGGGAAGTCCTGCCTTCACTCTGGCTCCTCTCAGCAGCCCCATTCTCCACGTCCCCAGTAGAACTTTCTTCCCAGCCTTCCCCACTCAGAGACTTCAGATCCCTCCATTCAATCCCTCTCTTTTACAAGGTAAAGAAAAAGAGGCCCCAGGGGCAAAGTAATTTGTCCAAGATTATTTAGCCAAAAGCAGAGCTGGGACCAGAAGCCAGATCTTCCCCACACCCCTGGCTCCACATTCTTCCCAACATTCCTTAGTTCCCCTTCCAAGGTGATCCTAGATCTTCCAGAAGGGGGAACTGTTAGGCCTCTTCCTCTGAAAGATGGCGGCTCTCCAGCACAATCCACTCAGGAGTGAGACCGACACCCTTCTGCTGAACAGAGATACCCAAAGCACTCTGTAAATAAAGGCTTAAAAGTGAAAACAGGAAATGGCTGGGGTTTAGAGAGAGTTGTCAGATTTATTTAGGGGGGTTGGGGGGGAGGATTAAACTTGCAATATTTGGTACATATTTCTACTAAAAAGTATTCATTGTTCATCGGAAATTCAATTTTAACTGGACATCTCATGTTTTATTTGGCAAATCTATTGGGATCAGGGGGATGAGCTGCAGGATTTGCCAGTGCCCACTTGGTGGGTTGCCATTTCTTCTGCACCAACAAATAGACAGGACTAGAGGAAAACTGAACATTCTTCATGCCTGATTGTCATAGTCTTTTCTCACAAACTCTGGCACTAGCCAAGGCCCTATTCTTTGTGTATCAGTGCTACCCAGTTATCTTTTCCCATCTCCCTTAGTAAAGGCGACTTCTGGATCAGGTATATGGCATCAGTTAGGGAAGCCACTTGATCTCTTAGGTGTACAATGGTGATCCACCCCCAAAATGGAAATATTGCAGTCCATTGTTCAGTGTTTTTACATCCTAGGCCATCAAAGTCTAAGAATATTAACTGAAGATAGTAGAGTTTTTGAAGAAAGAGGGCTTAATGCAGTGGCAAAGTGGGCTGCCATCTGGGGAAGGGAAGAAGGTCCAACACAGGAGCATTACCTGGGTGAGTTCACCATTCCCAAGACATGGATGGCCCAGAAACTCAATCTCTTCAGTGCCCCCGGTTGTGCCCCTGAATCAACTGGTCTCAGTGAAGTCGATGCATATTAACAAAGTGCATAGAGACTGACGTATAGGCTAGAGTATTAGTTTACAAAGAGAAGTACAATTGCCTGACCAGCATATTTCCTGTAGATGAATTACATGGGGATCAGGTTATGAACAAATTCCCTGGTGCTGGAATCAAAACTCAAGGGAGATGTATAGCGGGGATAGTTAATGGCACGAGGCTCTGAGAACCTGCCATTTTCTTCTCCACTCATTTGCTAAACTAGATTCTCAACTTATCCAGAGCAGATCCTTTTCCAAGGACAGGGATTGGTTAGGCATTACCATTATTTGTGGACATTTTCTTTTTAATTTCAGAAACATTAACTTTGTGGTAGGCTTTTCTTCTTGCCTTGTCTTTTCTCACAAACTCTAGTACTAGCCAAGGCCCTATTCTTTGTCCATTAGTGCTATCCAGTTATCTTTCCCATCTCCCTTAGCAAAGGCAACTTCTGGCTCTTTTAATAGTTCAAGTTCTCAAGAATAATATTGACAAGTAAAATCCCTATAGTACTGAACAGATTAGGGACAGCTCACAGTAATTTCCAGTCCAGTCATGAGGTAAGTCTTATTATGTTCATTACAGAGATGAGCAAATAGAAACTCAAAGAGGTTAAGTGACTTGCTCAAGATATACACCTAGCAAGAGAAAGAACAGTCATTGCAATAGAGAATTCTGCCTCCAAAGCCTGTACTCTTTCTTAGGATATTGCCACAAAACCACCAGATTAAGGAATGTTAGATGGAACAGACTTAAGAAATCATCTAAAATCTAGAGTCTAGACCTGCACTGTCCAATACAGTAGCCATTAGCTACCTGTGGCTATTTAGATGTAAATTAGTTAAACTAAAATTTTAAAACTCAGTTTCACAGTTGCACTACCGACATTTCAAGGGCTCAGAAGCCACATGAAACCAATGGTTACTATATTGGACAACACATATAGAATATTCTATCATTGCAGAAAGTACAGACAGTGCTGATCTAGACTAACTAACACCCTCATTTTACAGATGAGGACAATGAAACTCAAAATCCCTAGACCTTATTTTGGGAAACTCCATTTTAAGGTGTTAAAAATCCAAATATTTGAGACCATATGATCAACATGTACCTTGTAGAATCCAAAATGGAGGGAAGACAGGCAGGAGATGGTATTTGGAGGTACACCTGCAAGGTGTGGCCTCACATTCTTTGGTACATTAAGGTGACTGTTTTTGGAGCAGCACAGGATGCTTGGTGTATCCTGACGAGTAGTTATTGGTAGAAATAATGGTCACTCAATTAGAGGTCTTAGAGATAACAACACTAGTCTTGGGTTTGAACATTGTCCATTAAGGAAGATACAATCAGGCAGAAAACAATGAGACAACATAAAATAAGTGATTAAATATGTTGGCTATTAGAACCAGATTCCAAGCCATCTGACCTCTCTGGGCCTCAGTTTTCCTCATGTATAAAATGGAGATGACCATTCCTACCTTTACCTCACAGGATTAGGTGTGGGAGTTAAAGGGGATAATGCAGTATCTGGCACATAGTAAGTGCTCAAGAAATGTTATAGACCTCCCCAGCTTGTATTTTTAAAACATAGTTACTAATTAACCGCAATGCCCAATTGCCCAATTGCCCATGATCACAGGACCAAAAGTCAATTTGTTAAGAAATAAGAACAATTCGGCCTGTAACTTGAACCTTGACTGACGGTTTTATTGGTTTTAACGTCATTTCCTCCTTGGCCTCTCTCTCTTTGCCAGATACTCTATTTGGAAAAGTAGCAAAAGTCCTGGCTACAAATCTCAGATCCCCCAACAATGTGATGTTGACTAAGTCATTTATGCTCCCTGCATCCTTAGTTTGCTCATCTGCAAAATGCGAGCAACAGTATATGCATTCCACCCTCTCTGGGTTGTTGTGAAAAAATCACAGGAAAGAAGGTAAAAAAAAAAAAAAAAGCTTTCTAAGAGCTCTAAATTGCTACCACAATTCACATTATTCGGGTAATCTGAATCCATATTTGAAATATAGAGAGACCAAGTTTTGTGCTCTCCTCTCAAAACTGAACCTTCTGATACTTTCCTTACAAACCTGTTTCTACTAAAGCATAAACAAATGAGCCAGCGCTGATGTTTACTGAGAAGAATCTTGGTTTCCCTCACATAGATTGAGTCATATAATCAAAATCACCAGGGAGACAGCCAAAGGGAAGAATGCCTCTTTATATCCATTGACCCACAATATCCCCTCCCCCAATTTAGAGTCTGACATAGGGGTGTAGCCATTTGCCCCAAGTTTTACTTCCTTTACCCTCAGAAATGTGGTTCTAGGTTAACATGACCAGGAAGGATGGACTTGAAAAAATAAGTCCTTTGGGCTTAACCCCAAAGGATCATTGTCGAACACACAAAACGGTCTTTAGTGCCACACTGTAAGGAGTTGAGGTCTTCTTGGGGGCAGGCCTAATGTGGCCTTGGGCCTCCTCAGATTGAGGGGCCCCCAGGGCTCCTCAGGCTTCGCTGGGCCACAAAAACCTGAGTAGACCCCTCTGAACCTGAGCCTGAGTCTGTATCTGTTCCACCAACACTCTCAGCATCAGCTCAGCCCCAAAGTAGCCTTAGGAGCCCATGGGCAGAGGCAGGAGAGCTGTAGGGAGGGAGTAGCCCCACAAGTGGGCATGGGCTCTGGACCCAACAGCAGCAAGGATGGGCATGACGAAGGTTGGAGAGGATAGAGGGAAGGTGAAGCTGGCTGGGAGCCTCCAGAAGTCCAGCGCCCCAACACACACAGAGATTCTGAAGGCTTCCAGAGCCCCTGGTTGAAAGACAACCCCACATTGTTCCACCCAGCTGCATGCGGAGAGTGGAGGTGTTACGAAAGCAGCTCCATACAAAGGTTTGCCAGACTGTTTCAGCAATAAATCTACTTTGAGTAAGTGGTGAAAATAGCTGCAGGACCCTTTAAACCATTGATGAAAGATTCGTTAACCATGCCAGAGTCATCTGTTGACTCAGATTCTTCCTGAGGGTTGTGCAGACAGGGTAAGTTTGGAGAGCTAAACAGCCAACCCACCACAGTGCTCTTGGCAGAGGTTTTTCCACAAGTAAACAACCAGCAGACAGCCAGGAAATCAAGGGCTTCAGACCCAGTGTCTCAACGACAACAGAGCAGGGCTGCAGGTCCCTCTACCATAATCACACCCCTGTCATTCACTAGTCCCTCGCAGTTTACAGAGGGCTTGGTCACATTCATGATCTGATTTGAGCTCCCTACAACTCTGCAAAGAAGTGAGGGCAAGAAATCAGTATCCCCATTATACAGAGGAGGAAACTGAGTCCCAGAAAGGAAGACTCAACCCTTGAGGAAGGGCAGTTCTGTTCCTCAAACCTGGCTGGCACTAGCAGAAATGAGGCAGGAGCAACAAGGGCCTTGATCAACACTTTTGCTCAGAAAACCAAGAAGACAGGCAGCAAACAAGACTATGTCAATCCCCAGTGTTACAAAACTGACCTACAGTTCACCTTTGTGGGTCGGTAGGGCTCGATGAATGGGAAGCTGGGGCTGGTGGACCCAGGGACCACGGCTCAGTTGCCAAGAACCACAGCCATCAGGGGACTCACTTGCCGCCACTCAGGAAGCAGCCCTGGTAGGAAGATGAAACCCAGGCAGAGGTACCATTTCTAATGGACTCCCCTCTGTCATTGCTCTTCTTGACCTCAGAGGAATGCACCCTCCCTTCGCCATTTCTTGGGGTCCTCCAGAGAAGAGTCCTTTGAACCTATTGACCGCTGTTTCCCAAAGTGTCACCTGTAGAGCCCTACCATTGCCAGATACTCCATGAAAAATAAAAAGGGTTTCATGGCCAAATATATTTGGGAAATGCTGCATACCATCTTCTCCTCGTGGAGAGGCACAGTGCACACTTAACTATGGACCATTTTTGAGAAGTTCTATAGGTGAAGTAGCCAGTTTAACTTTAACTCATGGGTTTCCAAACTTATTTAATCACAGATCTTTCCTAGACTGTTCACCTCATCTAGCTGTAGTCTCTAGAAGAAAAAAAAAAAAAGCTCTTGGCCGCAGAATTGGAAAAGTCTTGGTTCAAGTCCTATGTCTTCCTAGTTGTGGTGAGCCTGTCCAGGAATTTTAATTAATTTTGAGCCTGAATGACCTATTCTGGGAAATGGAGCTGTCATCATACATATCTCACAAGGTTACTGAGAATTAAATGGGTTAAAATGTAAAAATGCTTTCTGAAGTGTAAGGCCCGTGTGTGTGTGTGTGTGTGTGTGTGTGTGTATATACAAAATGACTGGTTCAGAGCAACATAGACAACACATGCAACTATCTTAAATAAATGTGTTTGACTTGAATAAATGTGTCAGATGCCAATGAGAACAGGCAAGGGGGAGAATGCCACATAATGGAAGTGGAGAGGAAAGAGGAATTTCATGGTGGATAAAGTCAATGATACTGCTATTTCATTTTTATTTTTATTTTTATTTATTTATTTTTGCACTGTTGGCATGCCCCACTTGTTCCCCCAAACATGGAGTCTTGTAGCCCAGGTAGGTAAAGGTGGGGATCTTGGCCATTCCCCTGCTGTGTCCTATCCACACATCCTGCCCACTCCAAGCTTTCCCCTGGTCTCACTCATGGAAGTCGTCAGGCAAATTTTTTACCTACAAGGGACTGTGCATCTTCTATCAAGACCCTGTGGGTATAGATGGAAATCCGAAGGTAGTGGTGCTTTTACATGGCTTTCCAACATGCTGTCACCCATTCTCACATGACTGATGAACTTCTTTGTATTTTCTCAAGGTCTCACCCCAGTCTTTGGGCCTTACACCAACCCTCTGAGAGTGAGCTAGCTATGGGACATGTGGGCAAGGATACGCAACAATGATGGGAACTTAGTTATCAATAGTCTCTTACAGTATATCAACCAGTGGAAGAAATTTAGAAGATGCTGGGTGGGAGCTCTTGCCTCTAGAACTGTTTCCATTCATTTTTTCTGGAGCCTTTGGATCTGGTGAATCCTTATCCGAAGTTTTTGGAGCTGTAACAGGAAAACGCTGCCGTGGTCCAGTGTTTATTCTGGATGACCACATTAGCTGCTACCCACAGCTAGAGGATAACATGGGCTTCTTGAATGCATACATGGGCTTCCTTCTGAGCTGCAAAGAGTAGCTTCTCTGTATTACCTCCCCTACTCCCTTATCTGTTGTGTATTTCATTCAAGAAGAAATGCTCTAACGAGGTTCTAGCCACCAAATACTATCCTCTCACAAAAGTCCACCTGCCTCATATTGGTGAACAGCATACAGCAAAAAGCCAGCAGAAGCTACAACTAAGGGTCACCTAATAGTCCACCTCCCATTCCTTTGACATCTGATCAAATATATAGACTTGCCTTTGTCTTTATGTTATTAGGAAATTCTGATGAGCACCACTACCCAGTGATGCAGAAAGACAGACATTATTTTGCATAGAAAAGAAGAAGGAGGAGGAGAAAGAGAAGGAGAAGAATGCTATAGGTCAAATGTCAAGCATGGTTAAATGTCATTCTTTCTCTCATCCATAATAAAATGTCTTATTGTAACAAACAGCATTAGAGATCTTGCTTTTATAACCATGTTTTTCTTCCCCAGCTACAGGGGAGATTTCTTCCTTGGAACCACAAGTCTAGCCACAAGTTCTGACTGTTACAGGAGCCTGCTCTGCTCCTTTACAAAGCCTGTTGACAGAAATGTGTGTCTGTCTCTCCCTAGGACACGTCGATAGAGAACCACCATCGTATGCAGGTTTCAAAAGAAAACCACAATGAAAAAACACAGCAAACCTCCAGGAGGGCCTTTGAGCATGCCCACATTGATCACCCTTGGCTCATGAGTGACAAACCCCACATTACATTCTATGGCAACTCCTTCCCCAATTGGGAGGCAGATCTCAGCGGTAAGAAGCCAAATGTCTTGCTTGTAAATCTGAGTGAACCTAATCATGCAGAGTTCGCTTGAGAACACTGAGGCCAGCTGAGTGTCACTTCCTCATGCCACTCACCTTAGAAAATAACAGTCAAGGGGCAGGGAAAAGGGGGTCAGTGGGGGGAAAGGGGATATATGTAATACTTTCAATAATAAAAAATTTTTAAAAAAAAAGAAATAACAGTCAAGCCTGGTCGATGTGGCTCAGTGGTTGAGCGTCGACCTATGCACCAGGAGGTCACCAATTCAATTCCCGGTCAGGGTACATGCCTGGGTTGCAGGCTCGATCCCCAGTGGGGACATGCAGGAGGCAGCCAATCAATGCTGATGATTATCTCATTGATGTTTCTATCTCTCTCCTTTTCCCTTCCTCTCTCTCTAAAATCAATAAAAACAAATTTAATAATAATAGTAATAACAGCCAAAGTTCAATTGGAGGTGGGAATGAGACTGACAGGCTCTTTGTCTAGAACTCAATGGCCAACATTCTGCAATCAGACTGCCTGGGTTCAAATTACCCACCCCTCCTTTTCTAGCTATGATCTTGGGCATGTTATTTAATCCTTCTGAGGCTCAGTTTCCTCATCTGAAGATTGGGGATAATGATAATACCTCCATAAGTCTACTGTGGGGATTGAGTTAATGTATGTAAAATACTTTGCGCAATTCTTGTTCCATATTTAGCACCCAATATATATCAACAATTATTATTATTATTACCATTCTCTCTATCACCTCACTCAGCCAGCAAGACCCCAACCAGATTATGAGATGAGGGCTCCCTGAACCCATCCCATCCAAAGCCATGGCTGTCTCAGTGCTCCAGCATTCTCTTTGCCTCTTCCCATTAACCCCAAAATGATAGCAGTTGAAAGCCAATTTGTCCCTCCCCATACCTGCAACTAATAAATTCTCATTCCCATCCTGTTTCTACAGACAAACAAGGGAACATGAAACTCCACGTGGGCGGCGGCAGCCACTTGTCACAGGAGCCTCCTGCTGAAAGATGTGTTTTCCCTCCTGTGGCCTCTGCCACTGACTCAGAAAAACACACACCTGGGGAGCTGAAGAAGAAAAAGGTTGTGTGTCTGTGTGTGTGTGTGTCTGTGTGTGTGTGTCTGTGTGTGTGTGTCTGTGTCTGTGTGTGTGTGTGTGTCTGTGTGTCTGTGTGTGTGTGTCTGTGTGTGTGTGTGTGTGTGTGTTTGTGTGTGTGTGTGTGTCTGTGCCCATGCAAGCATGCACTTAAAAGATTCATCTCCATTTCGGAACAAGGTGACCCAAAGGGATATCTCAAACAGAGAACTGGCCCTACCCACTCTGACCTCACCATGTGGAGCTGGAAAAAAGCTGTAGTGATAAATGTTGAAAATAGTGAAGTCCAAGGAATTTTAGCTGCCCCTAATTGTACCTTAAAGCATTTGATGTTACTGCACTCTCTAGTGGCAACAGAATCCTTTGTTCTACTAAGGGGCTGGGGGTTATCTGTGAATGAGTAAGGACAGAATTTGAGCCCAGCCAGCATGGCTCAGTGGTTGAGCATCGACCTATGAACCAAGAGGTCATGGCTCGATTCCCGATCAGGGCACATACCCGGTTGCAAGCTCAATCCCCAGTGTGGGGCATGCAGGAGGCAGCCGATCAATGATTCTCTCTCATCATTGATGTTCAATCTCTCTCTCCCTCTCCCTTCCTCTCTGAAATCAATAAAAATATTTTTTTAAAAAAAGGACAGAATTTGAATTTGTAAGCAATAGATCCACTTGAAACAGAAAATGCTAGAGATCTCAAATCCAGCAATGGTTTTGCATAGTGGAGGGTCTGTCACCTTTGAAAATGTAGAGTAAATTTACAGGTTTATCAGTCCCTTCAGGAGTCAAGGACACTTTCTTCCTTATCGATGTCCTTCGCTGTCTCTGGCCTGGTCCTGCCTTGCAATTCTATTTGGGTTTGGGGTAGTTTGGAGGCACCTATGCTGAGTGGGAACCCACAGGGGACCCAGAATGCTCTGCCCCAAAGCAGCTGTGTGAACTTAGCAGGTCACCCCCCCTCTAAGTTTCAGTGACCTTGTCTGCATGATGGATAATATTGCCAACCTCATATGCTTAATGCAAGGAAGAAAGGACGTGATGTGTTTTGGTGAAAGTATCTTGTGTCCGACTGGGAAGGGCAGTTAATTGTGGAGACTCGTGTCATCTGAAGTGGCCCTCGAGGAGCCACGGGCACTCCAGGTGGTTCTGGTGCCAATGAGGGAGGCTGTTTTCAGTCTATGCAGGATTTTCTCTGAGTTCCTGTGTCCTGACCTTAACCTTTCCAACCACCCGAGCAGGGCTTCTGTCTTCCCAGGAGGAAGCAGCAGGCGTGACCTGCAAGAGTCCCCACAGGCCTGAGGCACGTCCCCAATCTCATACCAGGTCATCCCAGAACTGAACCAGCCCAGCAGACAGGAGTCCCTTCCCTCAACCCACGCACATGGTTTACAGAGGAGAGCAATATTTTCCACTACATTGAAACTGTAAATTTTTAATTAGAATAAAGAAATTAAGGCTTGGCTTGTCAGCCCTACCTCACACAAATCATTTGAGTTTCCACGTAGATTTCTCAATGCAAACCTTGTCACACAGAATGCACAAGGTCAGTATTCAGAAAGGGGCAGTTGGTGGGCAGCTGGCACCGCATACAGAGGAGAGCAATATTTTCCACTACATTGAAACTGTAAATTTTTAATTAGAATAAAGAAATTAAAGCTTGGCTTGTCAGCCCTACCTCACACAAATCATTTGAGTTTCCACGTAGATTTCTCAATGCAAACCTTGTCACACAGAATGCACAAGGTCAGTATTCAGAAAGGGGCAGTTGGTGGGCAGCTGGCACCAGGGCAGTGAAGGTCTCCAGGAACATAAGGATCCTATGTGCGTGCATGCATTTGATCAATCATTTTCTTACTGTCTCCAAATTATAAATATTAACTCTGCATATATTGAGTTGAATTTCCTTCCTTATTCAACTCTAAACATGTAGGATGCCTACGTGTGTTTCTGATCGTTTTTCTCTTTTTGAGCATTGAAAAAGTGAGGAACGTTTTTATTTTTCCTCCTGTGAAACTGAACTCCCCGAAACCCAGCACACATATACATTTCATAGAGCCAAGTTCTCCTGTTAAAAGCTGCAACTAAAAGGAGAAATTTTCGGCAACTTCTGAATAATTGGAAACAGGAGACTCTAAGTACCACTCCTGGGGTTTCTGACTCTGTACACACACACACACACACACACACACACACACACACACACACCATTTTGGGGTTGGTTGTTTTTTTTTGGCCACAAAAACTGGGCTAAAGTTGTGGCTGATTCTGACAGACAGTGATTCTTTTTAGCTAAGCTCATATTACAGAAGAATAGAGATACATAGATTTTCTGCTAGTGGCGAGATGGAGTATTAAAGTCTAATGAGAGACAAGTCTACTCTCAAAGAAATATAGAAGTGAGCCCAATTCTAAACACTATTGTAACTACACATCACTAGCTCATTTAATCCTCATGGCAATTTTTTGAGGTCGATAGTATGATTACTCCCATTTTACAGAGGAAGAAATTGAGGCTTAGAGAGGTTGTGTAAGGTAAGCAACCACAAATGTGTATTCCTCTTTTCTGCTCTTTCTTACCTAAATGGTTGCATAACTAATGTTCTGCTCCTTGATTTTCTCCCATCTTTGAGATTTCTCCCTCTCCATACTTAGAAATCTCAGCTATATCTTTTAAATCTGGCTCAGTTCCCCCAGTTGCAAGAGAAGGAAAGACTATCTTTCCTCTCAAAGGCTCTTGAATTGATCACGTTGACACTTCTGAGAAGAGTCAGAGGCTGGATTAACAAGGGCAGAGCTGAGTTCCCACTCTAGTCAGATTCCCGGGTCTCAGGTTGGTTAGCTTTACTTCTCAGCCGTGGGGGCCCACCAGCAGCTCTTGGTGCTAGAGATCCAGTGAGATCAATGCCATTTGTCCCCTGCAGGCAGCCGGGTTTGAATGCCTGCCATGTTGGTCTTTGTTTTGTTTTTTAATTTTCTCCAGGCTTCAAAGACCTTGAAATTACCTCCTATCTCCCAAGAACCACCCGGAGTCCTGGACCCCCTGAGGAGTCGATTTAAAGCCAGAGAGCCCCCAGCAGAGCTCCTCGTCTTCCCAGTGGAGATTCATTTCCACACCCAGCACCCCTCAAAGGAGAAAGTGCACAGAAGAGGTAGGTCCCCTGTGGGTGGGTGCTCCTGAGGGAGCTCAGGCCGGCCAGGAACAAGTTTCAGAAACCTAACTCAAACTGTCTTAAGCAAAAAAAAAGAAATGTATTCACTCATGGAGTTGGGTAGTGCCAGGATGAGCAAACTCCAGGCTCAGGTGGATCCGGGCCTCAGAAATTGTCATCTGGGCGCTATTTGTCTGACTCTCTCATCTCTGTTAGCCTTCCCTCGCAAGCAGGCTGTCCCCATGTGGAGGTAAAGATGGCCTCCTACCTGTTAACCCCACTCAAAAGGAAGCTGATGTAGGACCATAGGTAGATCCAGACTGTATGATGTTGTTTTAGGGGATAAAGAGGAGAAACTGAAAGTGTTTTACTCTTTTTCTAGTGTTGAGGCCTTTCTAATGTAGCTATTTTTCTTGTATCTTTTCTACTTCGGTACACTTGGTGTGCTGGGTCAATGGCTAGTACTGTATTGGCTCTGTGAAAACACTTTTAAATCCCAATTCTGTCCTGATGTTACCAGATGCTACTATACTTGAATGGTTACTAAAACTGCACAGTGCTGTTTAAAAAAATAAAAAAATAAAGGCTATGCCTCTACACACTCTTGCAAAAGTACTAGAATGGCCTCTGATTGAGTTACGTGCCCTGGACCCCCAGTCACTATGGCTAAGGCTATGAGGTGCTCTCCTTAGCCAGGCTTCAGCCCCGTGCCCAACCATGGATGCAGGGAATGGACACAGCTCCACCCAAACCACATGGTGCAAGCAGGGAAGAGATGGGTCCCTCCAAAAAGAGGCAGCTGGCAAAAACCACGGGCGTTCACCACAACTTGGCTTCCTCCTCGTCTCCCAGGTGCTGCGCATGCTGAGTCAGGACCAGAAACAGAAGAGCCCAGTCCTCCCCGGAGGCCTCCCCTGAAGCATGCGTCCTCAGAAAGGCTGGCGGAGTTCACAGTCCATCTCCCAGGGGACATGGGCAGGGCCACACTCTCACCTCAAGGTAGCTACTCCCACTCTCCAGCATCCCCAGGCATCTCAGCCAGAGGGAAGCCAGGCGAGGCCCACAAGGGTCCTCAGCCATGGAGAAGGAGGCTGGGAGGGAGGTGGCCACTGGACGGCGGCTTTTGTTCGGCCAGCAGCTGCCTTAACCAACATGCAGCAGTACCAACCTGGTGCCTAGCTCATCAGTTGCTCATTAGATCATCCCCCTACTAATACTTAATAATCTCTGGTCACAGATATAAAACAGCACCAAACTGATTAAAACTTTGCTGTATGCTCTATGGTTTATCCTATGCTTTTAACCAATACAATTTCATTTCTAATCTGTTTAGGAATATGTAGTTACTCATTAAGAAGTCCATAATATCAATAACAAAAACCTTCACTCCGATCTTTCAATACATCCTATGAACGTTTGGAATTACACACATGGGTGTGTACTTGCATGTGTTGGATAGGTGGGAAGTAACGGGCCGTATTTAGAACGCTCCCCCTTCTCAGAAACATGAGCCTCCTTTCCAGAGAGCAAGTGCCTGATGGCAGCATCACAAGTGCCAGGTGATCTCCGACTAGTGGCCATCGGGAGTAGAGGGTGGGCATTAATATTTCAGGCGTTCTGAATTCCTCTGTGCCAGGCGCTGTCCTTAATTTTTAACACATCGTATCTCATTTCCTCCTTACAGCAACCCTCCCCTCCTTTCACAGATTAGAACACGGGAGCCCTGAGAGATAAGCCATTTGTTTGGGGCCACACAACTCTCAGTGGCCCAGCTGGGATTGGAGCCTGGCCTTCTGGTGCCAGGACCTCCGTTCCTCTTACTCGTTACACTGCACTCGCTGCTTTTTAGAATAAACAGAATGACGGACCCAGGCCAGGACCTTCTTGAGACATTTTGGTTTTGAGAATTTCCTTTAATTATTGGGGCAGGGGCTTATTTATTCTATCTGTTAAGTGAGAGTCAATCATCCTAAAGACTATAAAGTTTTCTTTAAAAAAAAATCAAATATGGGCAAGGGTTGCTGTCTGCAAACAGGTGAGAAAGGAGCTTTCCAGCGGCGGGCCACGCCTTTAGGTGCACAGCCCGAGCCACGGCAACGCCGGTGACATGTGTCTTGGGCATGGCTCACCTCGCACCGCCCTCCCCTTGTTTTGAGCTGCCATGTCCAGCAGGACCGAGTGTCTGGAGCTTGTCCCTCCTCTGACCCCCTGCCAGGGGGAAGCCAGCCTAAGACGTCCCTAATACCTTGTTGCATTTTCACCCAGAGCTTGGGGTTGTCTTCCAAGCCCATTGACATGGGCATTTTTGAAGAGAATAGGCTGGTTGCCTTACAGAATGGCCCTCAATTTAGATGTGTCTGCCTCCTTGTGATTAGATTCTGGTCAAACGTTTTTGGCAAGAATAGCAGGTGATGTGTCCTCCTCAGGGTATCACACCAAGGGACACAAAATATCCCTTTGCACTTACTTCATTTGTTATAGCTTGTCCCATTACAGGTGATGTTAAATTTTATCATTTGATCGAAGGAGGCTAGATTTCTCCATCGTAAAGATGCCCTTTTGCCCTTTGCATTGAACAAGTAGCTTTTGATACTTGGCGACTGTGTGGGAAGCCAGCTTTTACACACACGCAGCAGCGTGTTGAACATGAAATAAAGACCACGCTCACGGAATGAGATTAAGACAAGGTCTCCATAACTTGGATTACCTGGGCCCTGACCGGTGTGGCTCAGTTGATTGAGCATTGCCCCATGCACTGGGAGGTTGCCAGTTTAATTCCTGGTCACAGAACAAGCCCAGGTTGCAGGCTAGGGAACATGCAGAAGGCAGCTGATCAATGTTTCTCTCTCCCTCTCCCTTCCCCTCTCTAAAATCAGTAAAAATATTTTTTAAAGACTTAGAGCAATCCCTTCTAGTTTTAAGAGAGAGTTAGAGAAAGAACAGAGGTGGGCCATTGTCATCAACCCCATTGCCCTCTACCTACCCTCGGGAGGTGCTACTTTGTACCCTACGACCTTGAGGAGCCATGTGAGCGTTGGTTTGGCTTAGGGAAATTGCTTTGTGGTTGGACCTCATAGCCAATGAATGACCCCATGAGTTCTAAAACAGGGCTTCCTCCAGTAAGAACCAGCAGACTCGGGGCTGGGAGGACCCTGCAGGCTCTCTGGTCTTTCCTGGGTATCAGGAGGCCATCAGTAGAGCAAGAATAACAAGCACCACAGTTCAGATCCTCCCCGTTCCTGAAGAAAGGCCACTCTTCGAGCCAAGAGGAACTTCATCTTGGCCAGGGGAGTTACCTGGCTTCTGCCCCTTAGCAGGGCTGGAAGAGGGACAAACTCGAGAACAAGGGGAATAAACCAACCTGCACACTAGGGGCCATCAACCAGGTTAGAAAAGAGGTTGCCTCTCCTTCTTGCTGACTCAAAAGTTCTCTCACTCATGCTTGTTCTCCTTGTGCTTTTGAAGATGGAGACGCCGCAGCAGAGAAGGTGACCCCACCACTGTCCCTGATCGAGGGAAGAAAAAGTCCAGAGGGCCAGAGGGGCCCGGATGGCCTGAGGACGTCAGGCCACAGCAGCCCCGCAGGCCCCCTGAATGTGAGCCGTTCCAGGGGCGCACTCCTAGCAGAAGGACAAGGTAATCACCCCAGTGGGGCCTGGATGCCCCCAGCTTGGCTTGTCTGTGGCTTCGGGCTCATTTTAACCATCTTGCAGGGCCACCAGGCAACTGTGATGTAAGCCGTCTGAACACCACCCCATGGAAAGGGGGAATCGGCCGTGTTTCCAAAATGTCAGTGAGATTCATGTTCACCACGTTTTCCTAGAGTCAGTACATGTTTAGGGGTTTGCTGCACCAGCACGTACTGCCAAGCTGCCCTACACTCTCCTCACGCCTGGCG
This sequence comes from Myotis brandtii, assembly GCF_000412655.1. NCBI lineage: Eukaryota > Metazoa > Chordata > Mammalia > Chiroptera > Vespertilionidae > Myotis > Myotis brandtii. The sequence continues at coordinate 667,619 of NW_005354021.1, forward strand.
GCAGCGTGCAACAACACAGCTCCCTGCACTCCTCAGGGAGACATGCTACTGGGTCTACCAGACGGACTCAGCCCCAAGCCATAACCCCCTGGGGGGCCAGGGAGCCTGGTGATGCTGGGGGTGGGGGGGAGCTGGGGGAGGGGTAGACCCCGGGAGAAGGCAGCCTCCGCCCAGGGCAGAGCCAAGGCCTGTGCACAGAGAGAGAAGGACTCCAATTTCTATTGAAGGGTGAGGTAGGGCCAGGCCACACCCTCTGTGACTTAGTTCTCACTCTTAAGAGCTGACAGTTTCAGAGACTAAGATGCTTCTACAAGAGCAACAATGCAAAGACAGTACAGTAACCGCTTCCACAGGGCTTTGATCTAAAAGCAGCTCATAAAGCTAAAATTGCTTCGAGTCCAAATTGCCCCTGAAAATCCCAGTGGGAGGTGCCAGGCTGGAGACAGACAAGCCATTTTCTAGAAATTGCAGCCCAGCCAGCTCTCCCTCCCTCTTCGCAGCCTTGGGCTGCTTTCCCCGGTTGAGCACCAGATGAAGGAGGTGGTGTGTGCTTGGGCGGCAGACAATGTGAAAAAAGCATCTGTTAACAGCAGAATCACACTCAGGGATGCGGGAGACACTCTGAGGCATGTGGGGACTGAGAGCCACCAAGGCAACAACAGCTACCACGTCTTTCATTCTCACCATTGTCAGCTCATGCTCGCCCAGAGACGGATGCCTCTATTTAACTCTCTCTCTCTCTCTCTCTCTCTCTCTCTCTTCTCCCCCCCCCCCTCTCTCCCTTTCTCTCTCTCCCTCCTCCTCTCCCTCTGCCTTGCCCTCGCCCTTGTCCTCGCCCCCCCCTCCACACCCCTCCGAGCATGTATACTTGACATCTTATAAGCATAAATTAAACACATAGGTCCACAATTAAACACATAACTCCATTGTGTTTACAGCTTCCCTGCTTAAGGCTGAAATGGGCAGAATTAAGTTCCATTCCTCCCTCCAACGCTCTCTCTCTTTTCCCCCAAGACATGGTTGTCACTTACAAACCATTTCAGAGACAGAGCCCTTCTGTTGCAATCCCCTCCCTTTACACTTGCAGGGCAGTGGTGCTTTCTCAGTTTTGATACAAATGAGCCAAACACTGGCTACCACATGACAGCAGCAAGGGCACCCCTGGGAGGCTGTATAGTCCAGGACAAATCACACCACACACACACACACACACACACACACACACACACACACACAGGCACACACACTCAGGCACACACACACTCAGGCACACACACACTCAGGCGCACACACACAGGTACACACAGCACACACTCTCTCTTACCCAGCCATCCTTATAAAGGGTGAATCTCTAGAATGAATGCCAGAGCCATGACTATGACAAGAGTGCAGCCTGAAAGCTCAAGTGTGTAGGTTGGGTGTATATAAGTGAAGGTGTGGATGAGGGCACATGTATGAAGGCACATGCTAACATGCTTATGTGGGTGCATTGTGTGTTTCTGTGCATTCATGCATACCTGTGTATGCATGTGCGTAGTTATGCAGGTATGCATGCATGTCTGCAAACAAGGTGTATGCATTGATGTGTATGTCCTTGTTCATGTGTGGCACACATATGTACATGCATGCATGCCTGCATGTGGGGTGCATGCTTGCCTTGTGGGTATGCCTATATACATGTGTGTGAGTATGTGTGCACATCTCTGTATAAATATGTGAGTGTTTGTGTCTTCATTCATGCACGCCATGCCTCTGTGTATATGTGTGTGTGCTTGTGTACTTGTAAACGTCTACTTCACTGGTGGCCAACTCTACCCCTGACCCTTTGCCTTGGAGAATGGGGAAGGTGAGGGTAAACAAGCACCTTCCATCTTTCTAAGCAGCTGAGAGAATCCAGCTTCCTTCTCCCCTTGGCCTGAGCCCCTGGAGTCACTGAGCAGCCCCAGCATTGGTCTGAAGGCATGGAGGAGAGGGAGCAGAGGCTGGAATCACCAACCCTGTGCCCAGGGCTGAGCTACACACGCAAGGTGCCCCTCGCCGTCTCGCCTGGCCCCTATGGGCTGCTTGAGCCCCAAGGGGCTGCCTTTTCCAGACTCACAAAATCATGATATAAGCTAGTGGCAGCCCCGCTCTGCTCATCCCTCCTTCACTTCCAGAGGACAGGCACCAAACAAGGGTCCTGCTCTCGAATCCCAGGCACAGGGCTGACCTTGGACTCCGGCAGGCCCTGAGCACAGCCGCCTTTTCCCACCAGATCCAGGCAGCACAGGCCAGGCTCAGCCGCCCTCCCTGCCCTGGGGCGAACACTGCTCATGCGTGGGCTTATTTTCAAGAGGAGTCCAGAGACCCCTCTCTGGGACCCTTGTTGCTGGGTCCACGGAGGAGACGTCTGCCTGTCCCTCCCAGGGCCGACCCAAGGCGAGACGCTGTCGGGCGAAGGTAAGATGGTAAATCCCAGGTCAGCCTCCTTTTCACAGGGAAACGCTTTCCCTGCAGCTTCCAAAACGTCCCGGCAGCAGAGACATCATTAAACACAGACGCGAGTCAGCCAGTTTCTCCCTCTCGCTGACACAGAGGCGCTTCTGTAGCTCAGACATAATAACCCAATGTTTGCACAACAAGTTTCCTCTTGCTGAGCATCTGGAGAGAGAAGTCCCGTGGAATGGCTCGGAGGAGGGCTAATGGGCCGTGCTGATGCCTTGATGAGAAAGATAAAGCCCTTTTGGTATTTGCCCAAACTAAACACCACCTTTTCTCCTCCTTCCGAGCACCTTCCAGAGGTGGAGGTGGCTAATTGGTAATCCGATCAGGCTTCCCTGTGATGTGTGTTGGTTCATTGCTGTGAATCATCTGGCTCCTGACAGATATCAAGGCCGTTTCCAGAATCCCTTCTGGCACGTTCCCTTTTTGGGAAAGAGATGTTGGCTCTGGGCAGCAGCCATTCGGCAAAGGGGGGAGGAAAATGAAGTCAGAGGGTGATGAGTGTCGACCACCAGGAACCATGAGGGTGTGTGTGCAGGAGCCGCGCAGCCAGCAGGCCTCTGGCTGAGGGAGAGCGCAGTCTGCACTGGTTTGGAGGGTTATGTCATGGCTGGCTTCGAAAGGAGAGCGTGGGTTCAGAGCCAAGAGATTTGAGCAGCCCTGGCTTGTCCCCTATGTCGTCAGATGACTTTGGGTCGGTCCCTCGCTGTGTCCAAGTTCCTCATCCCCTCTGGAGTGAGAGACCTGCCTCCTCCACGGACAGCAGCTGGGACGTTCCCTGACGATGGCTGCCTTTTTCACGTTGTGTCCGTTGTTGCTGAACTGGCCACCTCGGACATGGTTTCCAGAAACTGGACTGCATTTGGTTCCAAATTCAGTGCTCAAGAACTTCCACCACCAAGACAGGAGTCTAAAAATAACTTGGTTCCGACGTGGGGGGGGGGGGGGGGGAGTCAGACAGGTGGAGGCCGCTGTCATTGTGGCACAGCTGGTGCAGCAGCTGGAAAGCACATAGGAGTCGGCTCACCTGCTGCACATGTGTACTCTCCGTTCCAGGAGAAATCGCTCCCCCTTTGGCAAAGCAGAAGTCAGAAGCGGGAGAGGAACTATTTAAGTTTGTTGTCACATTGTCCATAGGATGTTTCAGTCATTTCAGTGTCCCGGGCCCCTACCTAGCACAGTGCCTGACGCATACATAGCAGGATCACAATACGTGCTGGTGGAAAGTCTTTCAATAACTTTTCTACACAGAGAAAGAGAGAGAGAGAGAGGGCTGACACTTATGCTGAATAAATGGAGCCTTGCCTGCCATCTTGTCCCACCCCATGAACATTAATCCAACTTGCCTTTCCAACCCAAAGGCGTTCACTGTGAGCTTGTTGAATGAATGAATCAATCAGTCAGTTAGTGAGTCAGTCACCGGCCTCTCTCTGGCCTTTCCTCCATATACAGTTGGTGGGTCTTTAGTCTTTTTTTAATGTTTATTTTTTAAATATGTTTTTATTGATTTCAGAGAGAGGAAGGGAGAGGGAGAGAGAGAGATAGAAACATCAATGATGACAGACAATCATTGATCGGCTGCCTCCTGCACACCCCACCCTGGGGATCGAGCCTGTAACCCAGGCATGTGCCCTGATGGGAATTGAACCGTGACCTCTTGGTTCATAGGTTGACACTCAACCATTGAGCCACACAGGCCGGGCTTTTATTTTTTATTTGGGGGTGGGGGGACTTTTAGTCTTAATGGTGCTTGGATGGTGCCCTGGAAGGTGAGGTAGGACCTTAAACCCACATCTCCCTACAAGGTCCATAGAACAGATCTAGCTTTCTAAGAGTCTATTAATAGGAAAAAGTTGTTGTTTTGTCTTGTTTTGAGAAGCAGTTTACTGGAAAAAAAATTTATTTCTTGCAAAGGATTTGCTCCAACCACACCAAACTCTTTGCAGCTCAGTTTGTTCAAATCCATCTTAATCACTATCCCCTCCCTACCCGTCCAATCTCATCCCCAACTATACTCAGGCCTACCCCGGACGATCGAGCCCCAGACATTCAGTCTTTCTTCTCTTATCTCCCAGCCTTTGCCCAAATTCCCCCCAAATAGAATATAATTTAAGTTCCAGGGGAAGGCTTATCTTTTCTGGGACATTTTCCTTCATAAATCCATCTCATCGCATAGAACTGCCTGGATGTAGCCTCAGATCATTCCTCTCTCTCAATCCCACTTTTGTGATTATTGTATTTATCCTCATCTGTTTTCTGTTTAGCTCCCAAATGTATGAGTCCTAGAGAACCTCTTATTTTTATCGTATGTTCAAGACATGCTTGTTGATTGACTGGATACCCCAGGTGCCACAAAGGAAAGTTCTTTGGGGATCATAGTTTGTTGTTTCATGGTTGTTGTTTTTTAATTAAAAAAAAAAACTTCAATAAAAGGAATGAATATGATCTGTCTTGTCTTTCTGAGAATTTCAGACTTTGTCAACATCTATTTGGAAATAAATTCTTAGGCAATTAGGTCATGATATCTTGCTTTCAGACAGAATAGAGATGAATATAAACCTTCAGAAAAAGAAAAAAAAAAGATGTGAAGACTGGAGATGGAATTTGACCCACTTGGTCACGTTGGGGCATTGCAACACTCAGAAAATTCAGAGGCTTAAAAAAAGAAAAGTTAACTTGGAAGGATACAAGTTAAAACATTGGATATGACCTCTAAATTGCTTATTCTTGATTCAAATATATTTGAATCTATTCTCCTAATTGCAGCAGCAGCAATAGAAGTTTTCTTTCAAAAGTTCTTTTGTTCAGAAGTTTTTTACTGCAGGAAGTTCAAGGAAGGCTACGTTAATGATTTAGGACTTCAGGTCCCATGTAAATTTAAATTCCTGATCTCTTTCAGAATTTCCAATTAACACTTGTTCTTGTCCTAAGTGGATTTTCACCTCCAAAACATGTCCTGTTTTCAATAATTTAATTAGCATCCTTGTCTCTTGCAACTCTTGTTGGTGTGGTGGTTTTAAAATACAGGGGGTGGGCAAAGGTAGCTATATAGTTGTGAGTACGCTAAACAGTCTATTCTCTGTATTATTAAGTATTTATTAATTACTGTGCTATTTGTTATTATTCTTAACCTACTTTTGCCCATCTCTGTATGTCTACAAATCCTCTGACACTTGTTCCTTTAAAAGGGAGAGCCTAGCCCAGCTGACGTGGCTCAATGGTTGAGGGTCGATCTATAAACCAAGAGGTCACAGTTCAATTCCCAGTCAGGACACGTGCCCAGTGTGGGGCGTGCAGGAGGCAGCCAATCAATGATTCTGGTAGGAGGGGCGGAGGCGCGAAAGGGCTGGCGGGGGCCCCACAGGCCGCAGGTGAAGTTCCCGAGAGCTATCTCAGCTGTGGGGGTTGCCACTGAGAACTCTGGGGTCTAAGCCCCAAGCTGGGCTCCCCAGCAGAGAGCTCCAGAACTGAGGCCGGTGCCCAGGTAACATCTGGCTGTGAAAAGCAGGGGATGCTATCTGCCAGGGAGAGACAGCGGGCACCCTCTTAAAGGGCCAACACATAAAATTTCACGTGCAGCCCTAACCGGATTGGCTCAGTGGATAGAGCATCAGCCTGCAGACTGAAGGGTTCCAGGTTCGATTCCGGTCAAGGGCATGTACCTTGGTTGCAGGCACATCCGGGGGTGTGCAGGAGGCAGCTGATCGATGTTTCTCTCTCATCGATGTTTCTAACTCTCTATCCTTCTCCCTTCCTCTCTGTAAAAAATCAATAAAATGTACTTTAAAAAAAAAATTTCACATGCAGCCACTCAGTTTGGGCTCAGGCAGAAGGAGGGCAGAGTGGACTGGAGCTGTGTGAGCAGAAGCCAGGGTTGGGGGCTCAGGGTTTAGAGCTCAGAAGGCAGACACCCCGGTTTCCTGTGCTGAGTCATTCCCTCACGCAGTCAGTGGAGGACATCTTTTTCCTGCAGATCTTTACCATTGAGGCAGCTTCTGCCTGGGGGGAAGCAATTGCCCCACCCTGAGGGAGAACATATTTGGCAATGATACATCTGATAAAGGGTTAATATCCAAAATATATAAGGAGCCCTAGCTGGTTTGGCTTAGTGGATAGAGCGTCAGCTTGCTGACTGAAGGTTCCCAGGTTCAATTCCGATCAAGGGCACATGCCCAGGTTGCGGGCTTGATTCCCAGTAGGGGGCATGCAGGAGGGGAAGACCAACAATTAATTTAAAAATAGACACTTCTCCAAAGTGGACATAAAGATGACTAAGAGACATATGAAAAAAATCTCAAACTCATTGATCATCCGAGAGATGTATATTAAAAGGACAATGAGGTATCACCTCAAATCCATCAGAATGGCTACCATTAATCAACAAATGACAAGTGCTGGCGAGGATGTGGCGAAAAGGGAGCCCTAGCACACTGCTGCTGGGAATGCAGACTGGTGCAGCCACTGTGGAAGACAGTATGGAGTTTCCTCAAAATGGAACTGCCATTTGACCCAATGATCCATCCCACTTCTAGGAATATACCCTATGAAACCTGAAACACCAATCAGAAAGAATGTACACACCCATACTGCTGCTGGAAATGCAGACTGGTGCAGCCACTGTGGAAGACAGTATGGAGTTTCCTCAAAATGGAACTGCCATTTGACCCAATGATCCATCCCACTTCTAGGAATATACCCTATGAAACCTGAAACACCAATCAGAAAGAATGTACACACCCATATGTTCATAGCAGCACAATTTGCAATAGCTAAGATCTGAAAACAGCCCAAGTGCCCATCAGTAGATGAGTGGATAAAAAAGCTGTGGTACATTTGTACCATGGAATACTATGCAGCAATAAAAAAGAAGACTCTTTTACCCTTTGAGACAGCATGGAGGGACCTGGAGAGTGTTATGCTAAGTGAAATAAGCCAGTCAGAGAAAGACAAGTATCACATGATCTCACTCATATGTGGAATCTTATGAACAAAATAAACAAATTAGATCCAGAGACATAGAAGCCTGCAACAGACTATCAAATCTCATAGGGAAGGCGGGGGTGGGTGGGTGGGAGGGAAGAGATCAACCAAAGAACTTGTATGCATACATGCATAACCCATGGACATCGACAATAGGGTGGTGAAGGCCTGGGGTGGGGGACAGGGATGGGCTAGAAGGGGTCAACGAGGGAAAAAAGGGGACATGTGTAATACTTTCAATGATAAAGATTTTAAAACATATAAAAAATAAAAGGCACTTCCTCCTTGCTTTCCCTTGTGGAGTACTCATTCTGGGGAAAGCCAACCACCATGTCTGTCATGAGGCAGTGAAAGGGAGAGGTCCACATGGCAACAGCCAGAACGAGCTCTCCAGGCTTGTGCGTGAGCCACTGTAGCAGGGATGCTCCGGCACCAGAGACCTCCAGACGACTGCATCCCGAGCTGACAGTGGGACTGCAGCCTCCCGGGAGACTTTATCCCAGAATCACACACCTCGTCCACTCCCAGGTTCCCACAGGAACTGTGTGAGATACAATAAAAGTTTGTTGTTTTAAATCACTAGATTTAGGTAATATGTTTTCAGTCATAGATAATATGCGTGGTGTCATTTCCTGATGGTCTGCAATTTGGTAAACAAAAAAGATAAAGGATCCAAGAATATCCCCGCTGGTCTCAAAACACTGATAATTTGGGGGCAAACAGATGCTCATTGGTTGACTTTTCCCTTTGTTCTCCCCATTTGTCATGTGTGATAATGTTGGTTGTGGGGACCCACGGGTAAAAGGATCCTTCGGTGTTGGTGGGACAGTTGACAAAGTATGATTTTCCTGGGGTAGCTTTTCTCTTAGCAGCGATTGGCTTTGTGAAGATGCTTGACATTTAAAGCACAAGTCCTGTAGATGAGGCAGCATGAGGAAGAAGAAAGAACTCCAGACTAAAGTTTCAAAGTCTTGACTCTACCACCATGATTTCTGTGATCATGGGCAAACCATTTCACTGCTTGGGAACTCAGCTGCCCTCAAGGACCCCACAGTCGGTCTGAGGACAGATTCTCAAGCAACTAACTACCACGAGGCGGAATGAGATGAGTGCTGTAATAGACGCCTAAATAACACCAGTCGGGGGTGTTCAAGGAAGGAGCGGTTCATTCTAATCTCGGGGATGAGGACGGGTTTTTCCAGAGAATCTCCATTTGCACTGATTTTTGAGAAACAGTCGAAGTGGATAAAGAGAAGATGGAAAGACATAACCAGCGGAGGGAACAGCATGAACAAAGGCAAAGAGATAGGAAAATAGGGTATCCGTATGGGATGATGTGGTAGAAGGACGATGTTCGGAATGGACTGTGGAGGGGCTTCATGGTGGGGTCGGAGCTGAAAGACAGGCCAGGGCCAGCCCAAGCAAGGCCTCCTATGCGAGGACAGAGCTGAAATGCTGCTTCTTAGGCAACGAGGAATCACAGATGTTTGAGGAGGGATGTCCTACAAGCCAACGTGTGTTCCAGCATGAAGAGCAGGCAAGAGAAAAGGTGGCGAGCTTGGGCTACTGCAGAATCATCCAGACAGTAGCGGATGAGGACCGTGAACAGACACAGAAGGAAGGTGCCCAGGCCACCCACGGGATGTGGGACCTCCACCAGCACCCTGCATCGGAGCAGCCGTGACAAGCCTGTTTGTAGAGCATCTTGACAAAATCGGCTGCAATTCTCATCTCTTATTTTCTGCTCAAATCACCTTTTTTTCTGTTTTCACTTTCAGTTAAGAGGATTAGTTTGCGGAGAGGGTGTGTGTGTGTGTGTGTGTGTGTGTGTGTGTGTGTGTGTGTCGTGTATTTTAATTAAGATAAAGCAACAATTAAGTCCCTGGAGCCTGAGTCATTCCCACGGGCACAACCCTCTCCTGAGTGGCACTCAGCTCCGGCTGCCTCCCTCATTTTAAGTCAAACTCCCAGCAGCACATAAAGAGCAAATCCCAGTGTCACACGCCTCTAAGCCTGTCAGCAGTGCTCTGTGGCTGTGTTCTGGCTGGTGTGCTCCCAGGGAAGAGGCTGAGCTTCCCAGCAGAACACTGTGTGAGTAATGAGTCCTAAGGAAAACCCTGAGAGCAGATTTCTTGGGAGCTGTGAGTGAGGCGAAGGGCAAGGCGGAAGCAGTGATGGAAAGTGTTTGTATAACCCGCCTGTCCCCTCTCACCCCGACACACACCGAGGTTTCTCTTTCATGATTGTTTTAGCCTCTTTCTCCCTCCCAACCACCGAGCACTCAATTCTTGGAGGGAAAATTAACATTCATTATGCAATTTATCTCTCTCCTTTTAATCCAGAGTGTCTGTCTCCAAGGTCCCTTCCTCAATAATTAATGTTTGTTCTCATTTCCCATTCTCCAGAGCATCTATTCTGGAACTGGAGGGTCAACAATTAACACTAATTATGGCTTTTCCCTCTCTCCAGTGTTGGTTCTCAGAATCCCAAGCCGCCACACTGAGCCTAAGTGTGTGTGTGTGTGTGTGTGTGTGTGTGTGTGTGCGCGCGCGCATGTGGCTGTGTGTGTGTGTGTGCACACCAAGGTGGGAAAGCAACAAAGAGCAGCTTTTCCAAGCCTCACCTCACTGTAGCAAACCAATAACCCAGACATTCATTTCCGGCAGCCTCTCTAGTATGGTTATTAACAGTAATGAGACAATGAAGCATAAATACATACGTACATGTGTTTGGGAATTAGTTTTAGTCGGTATTAGATGGATGATCTAGAAATCTTTTGCAGAAATCTATGATTTCCTGGACCTTTTCCTCCCTATTGCTATCTCCTTAATATATCACACCTCTCTCTCTCTCTCTCTCTTTTTCTCTCTCTTTCACACACACACACACACACACACACACTATTTCCTACTGAAAACCATTCTTTCATTTCCCATCCACTCATCTGACCCCTTTGCTATCTATCCTCTCCCCCCCCCCCCCCCCCCCCCCAATCCTCCGGGGCCATTGAAACGGCATTGTTTTAATTAATTTTCATGTGACTGACAAGGACAGCTAGGAGAATAATTCTCACCCATGGTGACTCTAAGAGATCACACACACAAAAATTCATCAGGCCTGTGCAACAGCCTGTCTGTCTCTTTGGCTGTAATCAGATGGGCTAGAATCCCTCACATCTCCCCGGCCCAACCCTTGTATTCACACTACAGCTGGAGGCTGGGCACCTCAGATGCGCCTGCGTCTGTCATCCCACCATTGCTGTGTGCACAGGGCTCTGCGACACATCTGCTGTGCACATCTGGGCACCTCCGCACAGCCTGTGTCAAGCGGTAACTGTTTCATGCTCTTGCTCTGTCAAGAGTTCCCCTCTCAGAAATTTGGCATCATGGTCCTGGCAGGGTTTCTCCCTTAAACATCTTAAATTAAAATATTACTTTCTTCAATGCTTTTAAGCCCTAAGTCAACCTTCTCTCCATGATAGCATCTAGGAATTTTCAAAGCCATCCCATTCATTACGAGGCTTAAGCATCAGGGCATCCATTTTGTGTTTTCCCTTGTCTTGGGGTAAGGAAAATAGCTTTTTTCAAGACTTTTTCACTCTTTAGGTAAAACTCTTCTTGTTTTTCAGCCTATGAATCTGTCAGTTCAAATTTCAGCCATGAAAATGAGGGGTCTCGTATTCAACATCTCCTATAAGTTTAGATTTTCCTCAAAAAGTCACCTGTGCTTCTTGTCTATGTCATTTGACTCACGTACATATTATTTCATACCTAGACCTCCAGAAATACACAGCTTCTCCCCCAATATAGCAATACGTGGGAAAGAGGCTTCACTTCATGAGTTACTCAGGGGCAGCCCTGGGTATGCTGGTCTGAGTGTAAATAGTGGGGGAGAAGAGAAGTCGGGTTGAACCAGTGCTTGTGCTTAGCTGGCCCAGGAAGGAGAATTTTCAGGGATGTCCTGAGGGTTCTGCAGGTCATATGCTGCACAATTATAACAAGATGATATTGGCTCCTAGAATTGTGCACAGCTCAGCTTGCACAACCACAAACTGGGAAACTGAGAGAAAGACTCTCAGGCTTGGATTTTAAATGAAGGACTGAGCCCTGGCTGGTTTTGCTCAGTGGATAGAGCGTTGGCCTGTGGATTGAAGGGTCCCGGGTTCCATTCTGGTCAAGCGCACATGCCTGGGTCGTGGGCTCGATCCCCAGTGGGGGGGCGTGCAAGAGGCAGCCGATCAATGATTCTCAATCATCATTGATGTTTCTATCTCTCTCTCCCCCTCCCTTCCTCTCTGAAGTCAATTTAAAAAAAAAAAATGGAGGACGGAGGCCAGTCCTGCCTCTTCCAAGCTTCCTTTCATATTGTGTTCCCCCCATAGAGAACTAAGCAAACACTAAGAGTAGAGGTTCACTTTGTAGCTCAACCTCCACCCACAGCCATTGCTGCTTCTGCTGCATACCAGCAGGAAAGGATGATTATGTAGAGACTTTCTCTCCTAAAAATAGTTTTTGATTAATAGCAAAATGTGTGTGGTCTTCCTTACTGCTTATTTTTGGGACGGGCAGCAATGAATCCTGAGTGAGGGACCTGCGAAAGGAACAGGAAGCCAGGCCAGAGATGGAGGGCCGGAGCCAGGCTGAGTGAAGGGAACTGTTTCTGCCAGAGACTACAAAACTAGAAGGACAAAAAAAGGCACAGTCATATGCTTGCCAATCTCAAAATCTGTCAGCAGAGAAACGCTCGGATGCCTGGTATTCCATATTACCCTTCCTGCCGTTCTCCTTGGGTGGAGAGGCTGACCATCGTGGGAAGAGCTTCCGTGTCAGTTCTGCTCACTCTCACCCATTGGTTGGAAATGGGTCAAAGCAGCTCTTAAATAGAAGCCTTCAGTAAAGGAGGGGCAGGAGGAGAAGGAGGGGATCATGATGACAGCTACCATTGTTGTCTATCTTTGATAGGCCAATCATTGCGCTGAGTGCTTTACACTCATTATTTCTCTTTATCCTCACAGCAATGCTGTAAGATAAATTCTATTATCTTTATTTTTTATCTAGGACCATGCAGCTCAGAGAGGTTACATGACTTGCCCAAAGTCACACAGCTAAGTGGTGAAGCTGAGATTTGAATCTTAGGAAGCTGGGGGGTTTTTTTAACCACTGCTCAGGGTTAGTGGTGATGTCAGTCTACACAGGCACATTTCCACCTGACAACATGTGAGACGTTAGGAAGCTCCTGACTTAAAAATGACCCGTACAAACAAATGGCTTCTGTTGTTCTTTACTCTGGCCAATTCCCCTTACCAGCATCAGACCCCCTTGTGTGGATGACACTGAAAATGATTTGCAACTTTTAAAGATATGGGAGAAGGAGATAAGCTGAAAAAAATAAATTGTTCAGGAGAACCAAACTCTTGAAACAGATTTTCCAGCAAGATAGGCCTGTTTACAGGGTAGCTCTCCAGACCAAAAATATTCTTCCTAATATGACCAAAATGTTATAACTTCACTTCTACTGTTCTACGATTTAAATCTCACTAGTAATAGACTTATTTTGGATTCAGAAGTATTCTCTTAAAGTACTGATACTGAAAAGCTAATAGTCATTCACACTTTAGTAAAATTTTATTTATTTGCAACCTAGATGAGAACTGCTGTGCTGAGGGACTATAATTTCTGATAGGGGTGGAAACAGAGGTGGGTAATTTTAGGGTAAGTAGGGTTTTAAGGGTTGAAACGTGCCTGACTGGTACAGTGCCCCAGAGGGCTTGGATTAATAGAGAATATTAGCTGTACAGGGAAGGAGGCAGAAGAAGGAGAAAAGTACAGAAAGGGAAATGGTAGAGTGCCAAAGACAAACTATTTCAGAATTGCCCCATATCAAGCTCTATGTCCAGGGAAAGGAAAGAAAACTTACTCCTCTTCTCTATTCCTAGTCCCTAAAAGACCTTCATTAGGCTAATTCAAATCTCGTTCTCATTTCCAATTGTGTGAAAATACTGTTCCCTCTGCCTGAAGCACAATTTCTCATCTCCTCCTAACACCCGACATATTTTTAAATTGTGGTAACATAGACATAACATAAAATTTGCCAACTTAACCATTTTTTAAGGGTAAAGTAGTGTTAAGTACATTCACACTGTTGTGCAACCAATCTCTAGAACTCTTTTCATCTTGCAAAACTGAAACAGTATACCCATGAAATAACTCCCCATTCTCCCCCAGCCCCCAGCCCCCGACAACCACCATTCTACTTTCCGCTATCCCCCAACTTTTACCCCTTTCCCTGGTTAACTCTTACTCACCATTCAGTTCCCAATTACGTTCTCAAGTCGAACTCCCTCCAGGCAGTTTTCCTGTGCCTCCCACCCAATCCTCTCCACCGACTGGGTGGCAGGCCTCTTCCACCTGCTCTCACTGCACCCTGTACATAGCCCATCACAGCATCTCTCTTACAGAATGGTCTACTTTCTAGGCTTTTCTCTCCATTAGACTGCAAGCTTTTTAAGGACAGGGACCCACCAGTACCACGGGGACCTGGCAGAATGCTGCTGGCACACACAGACTATAGGTGTTTTATGTGCATTTGAATAATAAAAGAGTTCAGCTATAATACGGGTTAAACTGGTTTTTTGTTTTTTAAGAATGAGCTGGGAGACTCACCACCAAGCAGAGCATAGTCTTTGCAGGAAAATGCATTCCAGTAGGCTGCCCTTATAAGCACAGAGTACCTCTTTCAGGGCTTAGAATGTAGGAAACGTATTTGTCCCCTTGATTTGCTCAACGACCTTAAAGAAAAACTCTTATATCTCTTTGTGTTTAACATCCCCCATTTGTTTTTTAGGAAAATGGATATAACACTACTCTGAAAATAATATCCCCTGGAATTGAGTTCAAAGAGCAATTTAACAAAAAGTTGTGAAAACTCTATAGGTGATTCCAGTCACTGGAATCACCTATGCAGTTTTCACAACTTTTGTTTCCTTATTGGTCATTTTGTTTTAATAAACAGTTTCAGATAAAAAAGATAGGATTCTAAAAAATTATATAAATGGTGGACATTGATTATTTGTGGACTTGAAGATCGGTTTCAAATAATTGTAAAAGACTTCAGAAGTCAGGGACACATGAAATTTGTCATTTTGCAGAAGCAAGAAGTCAAATCCTAGACATCATGAAGGTGGGAGACAGAAGACCATCACTATACCCACCCAACCGCCCAGCACCCACATCTCAGTGTTGTGGTCTATATTCATTGTAACATCTGCAATAGCTCATGTTACATTATTTTTTTAAAAAAGAAGAACACTGATTTATATATTTTTTTATCATTTTTTCTTTTTTTATATATTTTTATTGATTTCAGAGAGAGAACAACACTGATTTATATATTTTTTAATCATTTTTTCTTTTTTATATATTTCTATTAATTTCAGAGAGAGGGAGAGATAGAAACATTAATGATGAGAGAGAATCATTGATCAGCTACCTCCTGCATGCCCCCTACTGGGATTGAGCCTGCAACCGAGGTATGTGCCCTTGACCAGAATCGAACCCGTGATCCTTCAGTCCACAGGTCTCGCTCTATCCACTGAGCAAAACTGGCTAGGGCTATTGTTTTTGCTTAGTGGCCCTTAAAAGAAGGCCAATTGCTGGGGCTGGTGATGGAAGTAAGAGAAAGTGAAGTGGATTTAACAATTTGATGAGTCTCTGACCCCCAAAAATGGTTTTATAAATTACTCTAATCCTTTGTTTATAGATTCATTTATTTATAGACTCATCAAGAGTCTAAAGAGTTCCCCTTCTTTTTTCATTTCTACTTTAGTTTTATTGGGAATATGATATACAAAGGCTATTCACAAATCTAAGGATTCCCGAAATTCTCGGAATGTGTCCCTCCCAAAGCAGTCAAGATCTGCGGTTCACTTAATGTATGAGATGCACGTGGCATCAGGGCCTTCCTCAAGCAGTGAAGTAGGACTTGGCACAACACATTTTAAGGCTGATATGTGTGTATGTGTATCATTTATATTTCTCAACCCATAGAAAGGTTTGGTATATTAATTTTTGTTCTGTCAAGTGATCAAAAATTATACTTTTCATTAATAATCTATAAATACTGTTTTCTATTTTATCACCCTTCAGATGTTTATCTTCTCATCAAAGAACAAAAAAAAACATAGAGAAGCATGAGGCTTTTCCTCAGGATTTTTTTTCCTCCTGGTTTCTCTCTTGCTGCTTTCATACATCTCCCTGTGGCCTAAGCCTTTTCACTTGCTATTGTCTTAGTTCTCTACGATTTGTCATTTGAAAATTAATGAAGACACCAGTATCAGAACATGTCCAACAGAAAGAATTAGCAAGTCTATTTTACAGAGTACCTAAAGATTATTTATTCATTCATTCAATATATACTAATTGACCACCTACTAATGCCAAATACAGTGCTAGGCACAAGAATACAGTTGAGAGACAAAGTTTATGCCTTAAAGTAGTGGAGTGTGCTTAGAGCTTTGAACGAGCACAGGCTACCTCCACCGGGAGGTTGAGAAGTATTTTGGAAGCAGAGGACACTTAGGCTGAGTTTCTAAGGATATCTGTAGGGAGCAGCCAAGTGGAGAAGAAGAAAGGAGGCTCCAGGGAAAGAGGCCATATGAAGGCTAGAAAAAATGACACCATGGGAGAAGTGAGAGCAGCTTGTAATGCCTGGACCCCAGGGCACACGTAGGGGAGGAAGTGGTGAGAAACTCAGCTGGAGGGGTAAGCAAGAGCTAAATTATAAAGGGCCATAGCCAGCAACTAAGGAATTTATCCCAAAGGCTTTGAGATCCTGTTTACACAGAAATTGACATAACCAGATTTTTATTTCAGAGAAATGATTCTCCCAGCTATGTAAAGAATGGATTGAAGGAGGAAAGACTAGAGGCTGGGAGACCGGATGTCTATACTTATGAGCAAGAATATTTTCTGCACCATTAAGGCCACCACATGAATTAAATGGATCAGCCACTTTGTATGTAGTGCTACCTTCAACCTCTTTTTTAATTCCCTTCTTCCATACATTCTTCCACCAGAAGTATCCTTATTAATCTTATGATATATCTTGATTGGAGGATTTCTCATGTAGCTGATTTTTTTTGTTATTGCTACACAAGTCAAATTTAAATTCCATCATCTAGCTTGCGTTCCATTTGGGGCTTGGTAAACTGCCATGTACCACTGGACCTCTCCATAAAAAATAATTTATGAACTTTTGAGAGAAGTTGGTGTTCCCAAAGCTAAAGCCAGACCCTTGAGACTGAGCTAGCCTTGGTCTGCGAAGACATAAGTAAGTAAAAGGACTGTTATTCCAAATTGGAAGAAAAATATTGCTCTTGCATTTATTGCATTTCCATATTTAAATTCAGAATGACTCATATCTTCTAGATCCGTCTAGTTGGCTCCTTTAATAGAGCTCCCTGGGGTATGTCTTTGGCCTGACGACTTTCTCAGGTCTTGAGCAACTATTTGATATGCCCATCTCACCCTCCTCATCATCCAGGAAGATTTAAAGAGAAAATGTGTAGCATTAGCAAGGTCTTAAATCTTATCCCAAGAACTTGATAATGACAATACCAAAAGGCCATCTTGGGTCTCATTCTCCTACATTAAACAAGCAGACTTGAGATTTATTATAACACAATAAACACCCTATAGGTCATAGACGTCTTGAGTCATATCATATGAAATAAGTATTTTTAGATAGCAGTCCTAAGGAAAGGTCAGCTGGCCTATATAAAGGGACCAGAATTATCCTTCCTTTTATGGTTTAGTTTATACTGGGAAGAATTTCTTTTTAATAATCTGGAATTTGCCTTTGCATCTTCTATTTTGGACCAAAATAAAAACCATGAAGGTACAAAGGCTGACTTTTAGGCCTCCTCCTATTGGTTTCTGCTGTAAGTCCATGTGCAAAGCTCTGAGAAGGCCAAGTTGCTCCCTGAGGTCCGTTTGGCAATGAATAGATCCCTCCTCAATGATGAACCACTGCAAGTGTGGCCGAAGTTCCATGACAGCAGGCTAATGATCAAAGGCTACTCATGCCTCAGAAGGGTACGTGTGGGAAAAGGCCCTAAACAGACTTAAAGAGGCTCCTGCCAGCACCTCCAAAAGCTACTGCCCTTGTGACCACAGAATGTTGGGCCACTTTGGAGCCTATGGGTCTGACGTTGTTTCCCAAGCCCTGACAGCATCTATGGAGGAGTCAGGTGGCCCACGTTGCCTGATAAAGTGACTCTTTGGAGTTCAGTTTCCACTCTGATGCCAGGTGGGACCCGCCAGAGTAAATATGACTATCTTTCCTTTTTAACTAAAACAGTGAACCACAACTTGGCAATTAAACATAGTCAACATAGGTTTAAGTAGAAGGAAATTTTAAGGCATCTTATTCCAGACTAGAATCAGATGCTCTTTCCTGCTATTCAAGTCTTGAGTGTTTGGTGAAGGATCCCATGACTTGAAGGCAGAGGAGGCTTGGGATGGGACCCCATCTAGTAAGGGTCATCTCTGAGCTGCCGGTTATCTGGTGGGAAGGCTATCTCCTTGCTAAAAGCCTGTGGTTAGATTAATGCGCGCATTTGAAAATCCGCTCTGGCCTGATGGTGGGCAGCCAGGGAAGGAGAGTGTTTTCTGTTTATCTCTTTAGTGGCAGAAATGTTCATCACAGGAAGACCGCGAGTTCCCAGTTTCAGGCCGGCCTGGAAGCTGTGCCACCCGTATCTGTGATTGTACACATCGCCTCCGGGATGATGAAAAAGAGCCGGGTCTGTGTTCACAGCCAGTTGTCTGCGTTGGTCAATGAGTTCGTTTCTTCGGCTTGATAACAGGGGTAGAGCTCCCCACATTGTTCAGAGAGGAAGCGTTACCACCCCCATTGCTCTATCTCCCAGGAATGCAGTGTGAGTTGCGTCTCCTCCTCGACAGCTTAGACCTCAGTAAATTATCAGGGTCTTGACCCACGAGATGGAGAAGTCTTAAGCGATTTTTCAGCCTCCTATCTAAAAATGTGTTTACATTTCTTGAACTCTGGCTGACTGATTCATTCTCCTGGTGTTGCAAGAACTTTCCTTATGCGTTAGAATTTATAAGTTTCATTTCTAAGAGACCCATGGTTCCTTTCAAGCCACAGTGAAATGAACCTCATCGCAACACGATTCTGCTGGGCTGGATTTGTCCGGGGGCCAAGCAGCTGGGATGTGGCAAGCTCAAGTGAGGCTAACAGGAGGCAGTGCGATGTGGAAGGGAAAGTACAAGATGCTAAATCAGGAGATCCGGTCTTGGGCTATTTCAAGGGATGGCCCTGAGCCAATCCCAGGAAACCACTCTCTGGGCCTCAGTTTCCCCAGCTGTTTTCAATTTTTAAACGTTTTAAATCTGTACAGAAGCCATTTTCAAACGAGACAGAAGAGGACAGCTGAGAAACAACAGAAAAGGAAAGGTCAGCCCACAAGGCATGCCTGGAGGCTTCAGGTCAAGGAGACAAAGAAGCAGAGTCACATGTGGCCACAGGCTCTTAAAAGAGCTACTTGCGAGCAGCAAGCATGGAAAGAACTTTCTGTTGGACACTCGTCCCACACAAGAGGCTAAACTCCTTTGACAGAGGAGCCATGCGCCTGGCTAAATTCGTTCCTCAAATAAACATTCCTTTATAAACACTGAATTTACTTTCTAAGAGGAAGAAAGAAAAACAAAATAAGCCCTATCCCTCTGCAGCTTGGGGTTTCAATCAGGCAGTCTTGGGCTCGAAGCCTCATTGGTGCCCAGTCAGTGGTTGCCCTATGAGCCAGGAGGTCCTGGTTCAATACTCCATCGGGACGCATGCCTGGGTTGCGGGCTCGATCCCCAATAGGGGGCATGCGGGAGGCAGCCGATCAATGAGTCTCATGATTGATGTTTCTATCTCTCTCTCCCTCTCCCTTCCTCTCTGAAATCAATAAAAATACATTTTTTAAAAACACCTCACTAGTTATACAACCTTGAGGCGGTGACTTTACCTTCGGAGCCTCAGTTTCCACACCTGTAGGGAGCAGAGATAGCACAACCTCGGAGGAGAGGCGTGAGGATGACACGCCAACTCCATGTCTGTGTCTGTGGGGCACCTGCTCCTTGGGGGGCCCCACTGTGGCATCACGCCCCCTCCTCTCCTGTTGCCTCTCCACACTGTGCGGGGAAAGGGAAAGGGGACAGCTCTGATCTCTCAATCTGGAAGGTTGCAGAAGCATTTTCCTGCTTCTGTGAAGTGCTATCATACAAAATTCATATTCGGCAGCATCAGCAGATTTTTCCCATCAATATTTCCTTTTTAATTTCAGCTTTATCTGAGTCTTAGTAGCAGAAAGAATTTAATTTTTTTTTCTTTTAAAGATCAACCAAGACAAGAAAATAGAAATTTGAATATGTCTTAACGCTATATGTAACTGGTGTTTAGACTGCCCATAGAGGTTATGGGTATTATTTGTTGAGTAAATATGAATGCCATCTGTGTAGGTATGTGTGTTTATAATCTTACACATATGAACTAGGTGTGCATGTATATGGTATGTATAAAAATTCATGAGACCTACATCTGACAACTTGGATTCTTTTCTAATTTCTACCACAGCAAACACTGAATTTGGAACCGATCTTCCCATGGATCTTAATAAAACCTCACCTTTGACTGAAAAGCCAGAGAAGCAGGTACAGTATTGATTTTATTTATTTATTTATTTATTTATTTATTTATGATACATTTTTGTTGTTTTCAGAGAGGCAGGGAGAGGAAAAGAGAGAAAGAAACATCAATGGTGAGAGAATCATTGATTGGCTGCCTCCTGCATGCTCCCGACTGGAGATCGAGCCCACAACCTGGGCATGTGCCCTTGACTGGAACTGAACCCGGGACCCTTCAGTCCGTAGGCCGATGCGCTAACCACGGAGCAACCGGCTAGGGCTACAGTATTGATTTTAAATGAGCAGGAGATGGGGAGTCAGAACGTTTGGGTTCTTGTCCTGGCTTGCTGTGTGACCCTAAATGAGATTCTTCCCCTCTCTGGGCCTCATCTGCCTCATCAATAAAATGAGACAAATGAACTATAAAATCCCAGAGGTTCCTTCACTCACAGACTGGGAATGTTTTGTCTGGCTCTTCGTGTTCATGAATAAGCTGAATGGGCTTTTCCCTCATTTCTGCAACATCAAAAAGGGAACAAAGAACAAAGAAAGGTACCATCCATTGAGGCTGGAAGCACTAAGACTTCGTGGCAATGGGCCTGTTTTTTCCACTCCAATTCTCATTCCTAATGTGTGTGTGGGGGCGGGGCGGGGGTTCGGGGACAGAGCTATCAAGAAAAATAACACAAGGATACCTTAAAGAAAGGAGAAAAAGGCTGCATCCGGGTGGGTTAGGAATATCAGTGATTCAAAGGCATATGTTCACAAATATTTGCAATTTTGTTCCTTCATTTGAAGCTTTGAGGCTGGAACTGTCTTCCAACTCTCTCTGGAGAGACAACTCAGGGGAATTCCTGCCGCTGCTCAGGGTTCCCAGACCCTGAAGCAGGAGCAGCCCAGCTCCCGCCTCTCAGGTCGGTCCCTGGTGTGACAGCCGAGGAGCAAGGGCGCTTGATCTCTCTTCTCTCTTATCTCCCACTTCCTGCCCCAGCCCGACTTCCACCTCTTCCCTCACACTCATTAAAAAACAATCTTAAATATACATTTTAATAGATTTTTTTAAAATCTGATAAAAGTCGTTTTTGTTTTCATCTGTGCGACTAGCAGGCTCTGTGGAAAGACCCGAACTTTCCCTGCCAGACACCCAGGCCTGGATCAGGCCTCCGCTGAGCATCCCTTCCCACCACTGAGGAACCACACAACCAACGTTTGCTTTTTTTTTTTTTACATTCCCACTTTGAAGACACACTTTATACAGGATCGAGAAGCTTTTCTAAGAGAGTCTGTAACTGTGGAAAAGATAATATGCTATATATTTCCTTAAAATCTATTTTTATTGACTTCAGAGCAGAAGGGAGAGGGAGAGATAGAAACATCAGTGATGAGAGAGAATCATTGATCAGCTGCCTCCTGCACGCCCCCTACTGCAGATCGAGCCCACAACCCAGGCACATGCCCTTGACCAGAATCAAACCTGGGACCCTTCAGTCCGCAGGCCGATGCTCCATCCATTGAGCCAAACTGGCTAAGGCCATATGCTCTGTTTTGGTAATTCCACAACTCCAAAGGCCCTGCAAATACCTCACACACCCTAAACACGCTCCACATTCACCCAGCCCCGTGGCTGTGTTTCAGGAGAATTGACATCACCTGCCATGAAAAAAGGGGCTCAGTCGTGTCAAATTAAGTCCTAGACTGAACTGTTAACCTCGCAGTCAGAGGAACACCAGGCCAAGGGTCTGACACTCTAACCCTGGGGTCGCCCGTGAGGCTGTGGCAAAACCAGCTGCTCTGAGAACTTCACGTGCCCCCTTCGTGAAAAGAGGGGGGTCGTCCCCCCCAGAGCCAATTGCCTTCTTTCCTCTAGCAGCAGCCCCCAAAAGGAGAACCACTTAAGGAAAAGTCTAGGGAGCCCCACCAGCCCTTAAACACAGAGAAAATGGAGGTGGAGTGGGGGTGGTACCCTCCTTGCCGACCCCCCCTTACTTCTTGAGGCTAATGGCCCTTTATTAGATTAATCACTGACTTCGATTTTAACTACTTCCTCAGCCTACTCCATGTAAATGACTAATTTCGAGTTACTATAAAGCATCTGGAAAGGATTTAGAAACAAATTTCTGCCCAGCAGATTTCAGTTACGTACCTTGATGGATTCCTCTCGCTGTCGCCTTCCACTCTGAAGCAGGCTAGGATATCACACAAAATTGATCTTTATCAGCATCAGCAGTTTCTGCTCTTCCTTCCTGTCCGCGAATTCCCCACTGACTCATCCTCTCCCTCCCTCACTGGGGTCTTCCCATATTAGGAGTTCAGTCACATAAAATGCTTTTACATTTTTATCCTGGCGCTGGCTGCAAGGGGATCAAAAACCCCAAAGGTGGGGTGCTTTGGCAGCCCCGCGCTTAAGGGAGAAGTTACAGACCCAGAATTGGGAGATAACTTCTGAGGGGTGGGTAAGAGAGCAAACCAGCGGGTGCTTGGCAGACGTGACTGGGTTCATGGATGCACCCGGTTCCGGAGGCTGCCTATGGATGCCCCCTACTGGCTGGATTTATTTTTTTATATATATATTTTTTATTGATTTCAGAGAGAAAGGGAGAGGGAGAAAGAGGTAGAAACATCAAGGATGAGAGATAATCATCGATCGGCTGCCTCCTGGACGCCCCCACACTGGGGATGAGCCCGCAACCCGGCATGTGCCCTGATCGGGAACCGAACCGTGACCTCCTGGTTCACTGGTCGATGCTCAACCACTGAGCCACCTGGCCAGGTGGTACTGCCTGGATTTAAACGCCTCTGCTGTGCGTTTCCTAAGCGGCGTCTGCGCTGGGAAGGGGGCAGGAAGATCTGGGGCTCCTGCCTCCAATACACAGGATGGCAAATCGTGGGCCTAGCTCCTGAGACACCCCTCCACCCCTGGCGACGGACCAGGGCCTCGGAGGTGCATCCATAAATAGAAATGAGAGGAGCAACTGACATCAACCACTTCCTAGG